>NW_009650252.1:239869-253243 GCF_000708025.1 Charadrius vociferus
GGGGGAGAGCCGCGGGTGGCATCCACCCGTGAGCGAGTTCCACCCGCGAGTGGGTTCCGCTCCCCAGAGCGGAGAAGTACCCAGGCCGAATGGGCACCAGAGAGCAGCAAACAGCCAGGGCTTCTGTCCTGTCCCATGGGTGGCCAGGGACATTGGGGCTCCAGCCCCAGAAGGCCAGCTCTTCTCCTCCTCCCTGTGCCGAAGCAGCAGCTACACGATGCTGAGGTTACA
The DNA here is from genome assembly GCF_000708025.1 of Charadrius vociferus. Classification (NCBI taxonomy): domain Eukaryota; kingdom Metazoa; phylum Chordata; class Aves; order Charadriiformes; family Charadriidae; genus Charadrius; species Charadrius vociferus. The sequence goes on from NW_009650252.1 coordinate 240,101, forward strand.
GAGAGGAGAAGGGGCAAGGCAAGAGCAAGATTAAAAAAATAAAAAAAAGCCCCCCTTAAAAAGAGCCCCTCTCCTTATTCCAATCTCTAATTTGGAAATGGGGACGAGTGAAGGAGGGGAAAGGTAACCCAGCAAGCAAAATACCCTCCATTCCTGCAGAGAGGATGTTTATTAAAGTTTGTGCAATATAGATGTTTTTAATTATTAGCCCTGCACCCTCAGGGAACTGAAGGAAAAAAAAGTCACATCAGTGTAAAAATACATGGAATTTGAACCGATTTTTGCATTAGCTCAGTCTCTGCCCATTTTCCTACACAGGATTAATTTTCCTCATCATTCATAACTTGCACTTAGCAACTGGTTTTCTCATTCACGCCGTGCTCTCTTCCAGACCCCGGCAAACTAAATGCAAGAACCTGCTTTGGGGAGCTCTGACCACAGAAATGTGAGGTCTTTGTAGTCAAAAGCAGTTATTCCATGCAGCAATTTTTTTAGATATTCATGCACTGTATTTATGGAAACATGGATGGTATGTAGCCTCAAGTAAAATTAAGATTACTTATTATTACTGAACAAAAGCTGCAGATTTCTCTGGTTTTCCTCTTTTAATCCTGCAGCTGGGAGGATATCCTTAAAGCACTTGAACTTTTTGACACAATTTATCACTGTAAATAAAAATACACTTGTGGGTGAAATCGGGAAGTATGTTAACAGGAGGAAGAGAATGGTTGTCAAGAGTTGACACCCTGCCCAGGCACCACAACGATCCATCTCCCCCCTGCCCTGGCCTCTCTTCAAAAAGTCTGTTGGTCTCTGCGAGGATGCAGGGATACTGCTCCAAGCATGGGGCTGCCGCACAAAAAGGCAGCAACCACTGCTGCCACGTCATAGACACTCCAAGAGCTGGCTCAGGCTCCTCTGACAAAAAACATCTAGGCTGTGGATGCCAGAAGCACCCCGTAAGACACACAAGCAGCCTGGTGCCTATTGAGAGAGAGGTGGCTCGTGCAAAAGCAGAACTTTGGGGACCCGGGCAAGCTGCAGCACCTCCAGACTTTGGACACTTCTGCTTCCAGGCAGCAGCTGGGAGTGTGGGGGGGTGTGTGGGTAGTAATTTAGGACTTAGAGCCCAGCACTCTGAACCTCGCTTGAGGTACATGATGCTTTTCTAATGCTTTCACTCCCTCATGTTTATCTCCCCAGCGCAAAGCAAACAGCCTCCTTTCAACGCTCTAACTTCACTGCATCCAATTAACTCCGACATAGGTAAGTACTGAGATCCCCTGTGCCAGGGGACCAGAGGAGCATCACAACCCCCAGACTAGGGCTTCTTACTGAAACCAACATCCTCCTCCCTCAACTCCATCTCATTATCTGGTTCAGCAAAAAAGTGGGGACGTGCCACCTTGTGCCTATGGGACAATCGTACACCCCTCTCCTGCTCTGTCTGTGTAGTGTTGCTGCAGCAACTGGGCTTGCTAGGACATTATGGATTTCTGGCTTTTATCACAGCTTCCTCTCTGGGACTGTTTAAGAGGGAATTCTCTCCACCTGTTTCTGTAACTCTCTCTTTATTTGCAGGTACAAGTGGTAGGAGGGAAGCCTGCCAGGCCCAGAAGTTACTGGAAGGCCTAGAGCATCTCACTGTGTGCCACCCTCGAACAATGATTTCTGCTGAAGGAAACCCATCACGGGCTCTTCTCCTTAGAGGAGGATCTTCCATGGGGAAAGAGGGTGGTGGTGGTGGGGAAGAGCGCTCACCTTTCCTCCAACATTCAGTAAGTACAGAAGTGTCCTGCTCATGGACAAAAGCACATTTAAAGGGTGCTAGGAGGCCTATTTCAACCTGCCACTCTTCCTGCTGGCACAACATTGACCATCCATGTCCCACCCTGTCCTTCTCCTTAAATAAGGCAATAGGGTATGAGTAGAGAGAAGCCCGCAGGGGCTGCTTGCTGCCTGTTCTGACCACTTGCCCACAAGTGCAATCTCGCATAAAGGAAAAAAAAAAAAAAAAAAGATACTTGTCATGGAGCTGTGTGCAAAATGGCTCCTTTATAAGCCAGGCATAGGGATTTTTGGTAGCTGAGGGGAAAAGAGACAGAAGAAGGTACCCAACCCCTTCACAAACATACTAACCTGCCCCTCTCCCTCTAGCATCCCATATTTTGGCAGCATTATGACAGACCCTGTTTTCATTGACTTGCGGCAACAACTGAAAAGGAAGCCTCCCCAGAAGAGCACCAATGTGCAAGAGAAACGGTGAAGGATTGGGCAATCCACAGTTTCCACGGCTTATCAAATTGGCAGCTTATATCACCAGTCTGAGGGAGGACACAGAAATGGGACCAGCAAAAACATGAAACACACACAGACATAAAAGTCACACTGAACAGGTTTGGGGCTTGGTTTTTTGGAACATGTGTTCACCAGTGTGAAAGCAAAGGTTGAGGAGTTAAGAAGCTTTCCGTAATCACACCACCCCAGGACTCTTGGGGAAGGGAAAGGAAACTTTCAGCTCCTTAAATCACCGGAGCAAAGACCACAAAAAGGTTGGTCTTTCCTGGCACATTCACCCTCAGCTGAGCTACGATTTTGCAAAGGATTTCTTCTAGCCTGTTCCTATTTTCTGTTGTCATTAGAGATCCCTATTTTTCCTGCCAGAAACTGCAAGCCTTATTTGGAAAGCAACCCAAGTATGCTCCAAAGAGTGTGTGCTGTGACTTTATTTCCTGTTAAATATAACTCCAGATTTCTAAAACTGTACAAATAAGCACCCTTTTTGTACTCTGGGTGCTTATCCCACACGCTGAAGTCAAGAGACCACCACAAAAGAACTACCTTTGAAAGTATCCATTTCAGCACAACCCTCACCAGCGACATGAAGAAAAAAGGGGCGGGGGGAATGCTTTGGATCGTACTAGAAAAAAGTAGAAGAGGATTCAGGACGTAGGGCACTTGTATGCGAGAGTACTGAGGTTCTCAGCCAAAGCAAGCAAGATATGCCTCTCGGCTCTAAAGCTATCACTGTGGCTTGCCATGGGATCTTCCAACAGAATGTTTTTATTTCTACAGGAAAACCTCTATTAAATGGAAGTTAAGGGTCAAATTATATAGATCTTTCTGCTAAGAGAATGAAAAAAGTTTCATCATAAAAAAATGACTGAACGAGTGTCCACATTGCTTATGTCTCAGTGACTTTGAGACTGGATTTTCTTTATTTGCCACAAGGAAGGAAACTTCCCGAGACGTGCAAGTCAGGCATCTCTTTCCTCCATTCACACATCAGTACTAGGAAGAAATGATTCCGTAGGCTACGTTCTGCCCCTCGGCTGTACTTAATGCAACCCCACCATCCTCAGAGGCCCACTGTAAATACCCAAGTAGAGAACTGCTGGTAGAAAAAGTCTATCCGAGCCTATACATGAATCCCAATTGAAGGGAGGGAGGTAGGAGGACGAGCGACTGCATGTGTTCATCTCACATGGGACCTAGGTGGTATAAATAAGGGGTCCCAGGGGAGTGCAACACCACTTGCCTTTCTCCAGGTAAACTTACATTGTTTATCGAGGGCAATTCTCTTGCACAGGGAGAAGAGCTGACCAGACATTGAAGGAAGATGACTAACCTCAGCAAGCCTCTCAGGCCAAAATGGTTGTTTAAAAGACCTATTTATTTCCTGGGCAGCTTGACAGTAAAATTATGCAACCATCAGCTAGCAAAAAAGTATATACACTGCCCTTCCTAAACTATCACAGGGTGCTCTATAAAAAGGGGCAAGCAAAATAGGTAGGAAGAACAGGAGCAACTTACTGGTGGGGACAGAGTTCTAGTGTGAACAAGTAGCTTCAAGCCGTCTGACTGCAGAGAGAGTAAACACTGCTAGTTAAGGGGTAGATAAGCATGTTTTACATGGGGACACTGTGAGAAAAACAGATTTAGTGGTTAATGAAGACAAACCAGTCAAGAGACTTGAGCTCTACTCTTAGTTTTGCTGCCGATTTGGTGAATTGACCAGCGAAATTCTCTCGGTTGCCCTGGCTGTGCGCACACAGCGCTCTTGATTTACTCTGTGGACTCATTATTTCATTTCAGGTTGTTCAGAACGCGGTGATCCTCGGATGCCAGGTGCTATGACAAAACAAATGCCATTTCAGAGATGAGGAAGAAAGTCAATGGACAGTTTAATAAAATCAATCCAAAAGCAAAAGGAAGCCACAGAGGACAGGTCAGAGTCCATCCTTCCACTTACACTGGAAGAGAAATCTGATTATTTAACACAAACTTGGCTTTCAGGAGAAGTTAGGATTTCAAATAACCAAGATAAAATGGAATAGATAAAATGGAATGAGATGAAAACAGAAGTAATACATTCAGTCCAGGAATGACTGAGGTGAATTTCCCACCTGTATTTTGGAGATGGTTATAGGTAAATTTAGGAATTGAACAGGTTGTCCAAGTACCAGTAAATTTCAGGTTCTTGGCCCTGGAGAGCCAATAAATATTTTGAAGAAAGTATCTTCCTGTGTTGCTTTACAGTTTCACAGTAAATCAAAACACTGATTTGACTCAAGAATGGGCAAGAGATTAAGAAAACAAAGATTCCTGATACATTGTCGGGAAAGTGGCAATAGCACAGAGTGACAGAGGTGAAAGAAATCACAGAAATTCAAAACATCCGACAACAGGCTGGAGGTCCAACCTCCTGCATGAAGCAGGGTCAGATCAGGGCATTCAGTCAGATATTGAAAACCTTCAAAGCTGCACAAACTTTCTGGGCAACCTATTCCAATACCTGACTACCCTAACAGTGAGAAATGTTTCTTACTTGCAGTCAGAACCTTTCATTTCAATTTTGGCTCTTTATGCTGATCTGAACTTGCTTTTTAATTTAAATTACCACCAGCATGCATGCTCATCAGACACAGGTGCTTTCAGAGTGGCGCTGCAGCACTGGTCTCTGTTCAACCTGCACTGCAGAAGAAAAAAAAAAAGTCTCCCACAAATAATTAGCTGAGAGCTACGTCCCAAAGCCTGCTTGGATACTTGCAGTTAAATACCACAGTTACCCAAGAAGTGAGGATTGCGGAGATACTGCAGAACAAAGCACACACTATTTCCTTCCTGTTCTTCAAAAGGAAACTTTTCCCTCACTCTCCCTTGGCTACTGGGTTGGAGTTCTTTTGTTTACCTTTTCAGTCTCTCTTGTTCTTTCTCCCTTGGCAATTGCAATATAAAATGAACACGTGGCAATTTTTTTTTTTTTTTTTTAAGAGATATTGCCAGAACCTCTCATGCGCTACCTATCATGTTGCTTGGAAAGGCAAGGGACTTGCAAGCCCTGAACTTACCCTTTTTCACATTAACCATCATATATTTAGAAAATTCAAAGCTGATTGTGTCCCTTAGCTTGAACATGTCACCATGCTCCCTAAAGCCCTCCTACAGGTACTCTTAGGCTGATGTTTTGCAGGGCAGAATTTAAGGACCTGCTTATGGCAGTTTAAAAAGACAACAACCGCTTCTTTTCACAGAGACTCAATTAGGTAAATATATATATAGCAAATGAAAAAAAAAAAAGAAAAAAAAAAGAAAAGTGGCAAACTATATGTGACATCCCAAATGACATTTTTCAGAGGGGCAGGGGGACAATTCGCAACTTAAGCATGGAAACTATAAACAGACATTGATTTTTGTCTATTTTGTTTGATTTTGGTTGTTTGTGGCTTTTTAAAAATACCTTGCTTAGCCACTTTGATTCTAGGTATTGTATAGAAAAACTAAGTGAGGTTGTTCATGGCTCCTTGAAAGATTTTAAAGATTCCTCAGTTACTAGTGTTTATTGGATAACGAAGACTTAAGAAAATGCCAGAGTTCCATTTTTATAAACTTTCTATGTGCTCTGGTATGTTTTCCTCCAAGTTCCAGTTCCCCAAGTCACATGGCTTCACAAGACTCCAATTTTGTAGGGTTTTTTTTTTTCCTTTATTTCTATCTTTCAGTTACAATAAGCAGCTTGAAAATACGACCCAGAAAAGTTAGCACTATTGTGACAAACAAAAACCTCAAAAGAATAAGATAATTAAACTTGCAGGGGGGCTAGTGCTTTGTTTGGAGAGGGAAGAAACAATTTAAAACTGGGGGGAAAAAAAAAAAAAATCTTCAGTTTGACAACAATTCCTCTGAAGAGGCATTAAAGTAAAGATGTGATTCCAACAGCCACTTTTTAAAAGTAATGATAGGATCCTCGCTATTTAAGCACATCCTTTCCTTTGTCCTATTCATAGCACATGCAACAGGGGCTCAACATATCCACAGACAAGCACTAATTCCTAATCTCTACTAGGCCAAGCAAAAGGCTCTTCATGTGTTAGACAGAATTACATCACGGTGATCTAAACCGACAGTGAAAAAACCAGACAGTCTTCTCTTCCAAATCTGCAAGGCCACTCTAAGCCTGCTATGAAAGAAGAGAGAGAGAGATAGCAAGAACCCAGAGTAAAACTATTTCCACTAATTGTTACAAATAATATTATTTTACGCTTAAAGCCTCTTTTCATAACTGAATAATTTCCATCCAGTCCCACCCTGTTCATCTTTGGGATAAACTAGAAGGGTACATGTGCCATTTTAGGTACAAATTTTTTGCTTTGATACCTCATGCTGTACAGTCCTCCACCCACACATTGCTAATCAAAAAGACAGTAACAGACTAATATGAGCAATATGAATTTTCAAATAAAATAGAGGGGTTAAGATTTCTTAAATTTTCAAGAACCTCTAAACTTTCTAAATACTCATTGCTTGCTCTCATTTTTAGCTGCAGCTCTGCCACAATCAGAGCCATCAACTCAGTATTTTAATTTAATGAAACTATTTGTAAAAGCAGGTGTCAAACTTTAAAGTTTCCTCAATGCTACTTAACCAGCTCTACCTTTAGGCAACTCACATATCTACAACTTGCTATTCTCCAGAGATTTACATGTAAGACCATGTACCTAAATCCCAGCAGGCTACACCAACCACTGAAGTATTCATTTTGAAAACAAAAGCACATGCAATAACAGGCCAACCATAACATATTCCCATCCATACTCTCACCCTGCTTGCTCTGTGAGTTGTTCTTCTCAGCTTTCCTTTCAACTGCTCCAACATAGGTTTACATTCAACTTTATCACTCGAACAGAGATAACAGCAAACTTACTTTCTACTGTGCAATGGAAGCAGTTGGGGGCCGGTTTGCAAAGAGTAGAGCCCCGCTCCCCTCTCCAGAAGGGCAGGGGAGCTCAGACAGCCCACACCATCCCCAACACCCACTGGAGAGACACAGGCACCCCACTCCTCACCCAAGGCTGTAGCTGGGGCAACCAGCGACAAGTCCATCTCAGTCGAGCCTGGCCTCTTGCCCCACTGGGGATTGCTCTGTCCCTGCCAGTGGGGAAATCTTCCTTGCATCAACTCTGACCCTTACTCTCTTCCTTCTTCCTAACTCTACCCATGTATCCATCCCAAGCCCGATGTCTCTGTTCCTGCTGCACAGCCAGGCCTAGGCTTTGTTTGTCACTCATCTTTGGCAAATATCCAGTTTATTTTGTGAAATATCCAGTTTAATTCTCAGCGCGAGAAATGCAGGCATAGACAGAAACACAGTACGAGAAACAATAGGAAGAGAACCAGCAGGTGGTACTACTGCAGGTGGCACCACCTAAATCGAGCAACAGATGTGATGATGTTCCTCTAAAAAAAGGCCTTCATTGATTTTTTCAGACAACCCACTGCAAAACCTTGGAAATACCAGTCAACTGAAACTAGCAGGGTGGGGGAAAAGGGACAGGGGAGTGATGTCTATGCAAGGTACCAATACTCTAAACTAAGCCTGCCATTTGAATGATGCAAGATTATTCCAGTTATCCAAACCTCGATGAAAAATATGCCAGAGGTTAGCTTTATGAAAGCTAGCCATACCCACCTCATGATATTTCCTGCGAGATATGACACTGGTAACCTTCCTTTAAAACCAGAGTCCTGATATGTATGGGTCAGACGGCACTTTTAGGGGCTTTGACAGAGTCCCCAACAAGCAATTATCAGCTAAATAACAGTGGGACAAGGCTGTGTCCTGCCACCTCCTCGCTGAACAGTAATAGTCAAAACACTGCAGGGTCCCAAGTCTTTCCTCCTTAAAATCCAGTTAGCTGCTGGGATATCAGACTAGTAAATTCAGAGAGCTACAGCACACGAGTATCCATTGTCCTGATATCAGCCCTTGCTTCCAGAATTTTTCAATCAGGTATTTCTTGTGCAGGTAAAAGGTACGATGTACACACAAGTTATACACGTGGACGCTTTTACCAGAATCACTCCAATTTGTGACATATGTTTATACGGCAGTCACTTGTGGAATTGTTTGTTGGGTTTTGTTTTTTTTGTTTGGGTGTTTGTTTTCTTTTCTTCCACTAATGCTAAATAGATATATCAGTTCCATCACAAAACTTTTCCCAAATGGTTCTTTCTCATCAGTGAATAATCTTCAATAAAGACAACAAAACTGTTGCTGGAAAACAGTTCCAGACACTGTGGTGCTGAGTGTAAGAGAATCTGGTACTACTTCCATTTTGCGTCAACAAGTAAATCCATTTTACTTTACAATTAAATTAAACAGCATCATTTAAGGGAGGCTGCATGAATATTAGTGTGCTATTCAATCCTCTCAAAGGCAAAACTTTTCCTGTGAATCATAATTTCTTGGTGTCTTACAGCTACTGAACCAATCCCTTCCCTTCTTCCAGTGCTGTTTTTCCGCTGAAGTTAAACTCATTATGATTTCCTCTAACCAAGCCTTTTGTGGTCCATATTTTCTCTCAGGTTTCCCCCTGTTTTTTTTCTGCCAGCTGCTTTGCAAGCGCCTCTTTTGTGACTCTAGCTGGACGTAGCTCCTTGCCTCAACCCCTGCTCCTCACAAAAGAGCGACATGCTTCCGCGGCTGCCTCAGCAACACAGCCAGCTCCGGTGGTAGGGGCAGCTGTGGCCAAGGTCAGCCCTCCGCACCCGTGGGGCCGCTGGACCCTGACAGACCCTGGACCCTGACAGCCCCCTTCCACCCACCTGCCCACAGACACAAGACAAAGTGGCAGCGCACCAAGATTAAACCAAATCAGTTTGGGTGTTTTTTGTGGTTTTTTGTTTTGTTGTGTGTTTGGTTTTTTTTTTTTAAATCAGCTGAAGTCAAGAAATTAGTACTGCGAGGTATACGCGTACCTAAGTTATTTACATGCTAATATAGCTAGTAATAATTTGCAAAATACTAGTAGACATCTTCAAAGCTCGAAAGATCTACCAGATGCAAGATTCAACAAAATTGAACCAGCCGTGAAAGGGAAGTGATGTCAACCAGCAAGTTCAAGGAGAATATCTGTATTATACAGTAGCTCCTAGAAATGACGCTTGTATTTCTAAGAGACTGTTGGGAAAATACCAGAGCTTTTGCAGCCAGAAACTCTGAAGTGATGGAAAAAAGAACCACTTTGGCTTTAACACACGTATGTTTCTTATGAAACTAAATAAACCTAGAACACTGATCACAGCCTATTTTTCCTTGTTAGAATTAAAACCTTAGACACATAAATCTAGCAACTCAAAGTCTTCTACACATATAAAGTATTCTAAATAAAGAAGATTTCCCCCCTGCTTTGGCTAGAACTTTTCCTCCTTGTTTACTGATATATCTTTTTTCAACGTGACTCCCTGATTCTCTTCCACTGAAGTCACACTATGAGAGCTATGGGGCAACACGAGTTCACAGACAGAGGACAGCAAAAAAGGTCACTAGAATTATTAGGCATGCAGGACTTTTCCATTTAAGATGGTAATGTAAATCACAAGATTTTAACAGCAGATTTTTAGGACATAAACAGTCTTTCTTTTAACGCTAAAGGACAGCTAAGTACAAAGCCACATGCTGAATTCTCTCAGGTATAATTCTACACCCAGGACAAGGCCTGTAACCCAAAATTATTCTTCTAAAACTAGGAATTTCTAAAATGAAAAGAGCTCTTGAAACAAGCCCCTAACTGGGGACACTAGACTCTTGCCTTAATTACCAGCCTAGCATGAGCACCTGGGGTCTGGGGACCAGCCCTAGGTGTCTCTTGAGCTCCTCCGCAATTCCCCCTCAGCGGGCCCTACTGACCAGCACTCTCCCTTCCACCCCAAATGCAGTCTCACGGCCCACAGTAAACACCACAGCCTCCTGGTAAGACGGACTCCACTGGAATAGCTTCTAGACCAAAGCACCAGAAAAATCAGTAAGCAAAACAAAAAAACCACCAGCAAACCCCACCACGCTACACAATACAGCCTAATGCTCTCTTCTTTCAAGGTTAGGGTAATTAGGAAGAGTAACAGAGGTCTAATCCTGCAGCTGGGTTTTACTCTCCTATCTCTTCTTTATCTATTTTCATATTTTAATACAAATAACACCTCCTTAATTCTTGCACAGACCCATGTTGCAAAAGTGTTACGGGCTTCTCAGTAACATGCTCTTGGACAAGTTAGACTCGTTACATCCTGGGTGAACATGCCTTTCTCAGCCCACTTTGAAAAGCCCTGTTGCAACTTCTTCAGCAGCGCAAGTCTTTGTCAAGCATTTCCATAAGGGTAACACTACAGATTATTGTGCTTGATCCACAGGGCACTAAAAGGCTTGTACTTCTTGTTACGGTGTCTTGCCAGGCTATGCTTTGGTGCCTACTCTTGTGAAGGGTGAGACTGACCGATCTGTAACTTCTCTCTTTCTGGCAGCAAGGAAAGTGCAAAGGCAGTTTCCAGATCCCATCTTCACTGCTTGCCAATTTCAAAACACCCAGGAGGACACTTGCCAGAGTCTCACTATTTTGCTTCAAGGTTCATTTTATAAGCTCTGCACAGTATAGACCTGAGGATTTCCTTCTCTAGAATTCCTGAATGCAAAACAAAGTTGAACCACTGTCGGGTGACTATAAGAGAAAATTTTCACGTAAATCAGATATTCTACAGAAATCCATGCCTCAGATTGTCAGATACCCTCTCAGTCATGGTGAATAAACTTTTTAAACCACTTGAACACTGTGGACTGGTCCCAGTGCCACTGCTGGCTACTCTAATCATCTGACTGCTAGTGACCTTGGTGAATCACATGAATTCTCACAGAAGCACAATACTAAGTGCACTTGTACCAGCTTAACATGCTTATATACACAAAGGGAAGAGTATGTTTGGGGAAGGGTGGTATCAGCTGAAATATTGTAACCAAAAAACATCCCAATTTTCTTTGAAAAGGTGTAAACTGCACCGGCAGGGTGCCTGGGATGGCTCTCCACTCTGATAACAGCTACAAGGTTACAGATCCAAGGTTACAGATCTCTCTTCTAATAGACCACACAGTCTTCAGAAGCAGCTTAATGTGAAGTGGAAAAAAAGACAAGCTACTTGACTAAGAACAACTGCCCTCATCCTATCAAAATATAAGACTATTGTTACTGTTATGCTACATAACACAATGATAATGTTGTGATCCAATTCCAGATCAAGAGGAAATATCTTCCCTTTCCCCCCCACCTCTTCCTAGTCATCCCAGTCTAGAGAAGCAAGATCAACAAAAAAGCGGAGAACATAAGAACCTTTAACACATAACAAGTAGTGTCATAATTTTTTTTCACCTTTTCAGGCAGAATTGGGGGAGAGGAGGGAAAGACGAGAAATCAGCTTAACTTGCAATGAGACAGGAGTACGCGTCACACTATCAGGAGTGAAACACTGGAACAATTTATATAGGACAAACACAGAGTAATCTTTCTCAACTGCTTCTTAGAAGCTACTTAGAAAACTGTCTTTTGAGAACAATCTAAGCTTATTGTATCTTCCCGCAGTAGCAAAGCTCAGGCTAGGTGGTTACTCTGCCTCTACCACCCTACATTTACAGACCTCCAGATACTGTTACCTCCACATCTTGACAGAGCTCTTCCTGTGCCTGTCATTCTGATCTGTGAAGAACTATGCTACCATGGACTTTTTTGGAAGGAAAAGGTTGGGGACTTTTTTGTAGCTTGGGTATGTGTGTAGCCCTGCCTATGATTTGGGCCATGCTGCATGAAAATCCACATACAAAGAGAAAGGCTGTTTTTCCTAATAGCTGAAATCTGAACAGGCAAAGAATTGGAGAGGAAGAACTTTAGCAGATGCATAGCTACAAATTATGTTGCTGCTTCCTTTCCTGCCTTGCCTCTGATGTATATTACTGTACCAGGTTACCCAAAACACTAGTTCCCAGTCTAGTTTGGGAGAAGAAAAAAGAAAAGCTGTTATACTATCTGTTACATTGTCTTCTAACTGAAAACAATTGCGCAGCATTTGGATAGCAACAGCAGGGAAAATGGAGACGAAATCAAAGGGCAGCAACTTCACTTGCCTTACTAAATAGAAAACATGCAATAAAGCAATTCAGCATGTATCAGTGTGCAGAATTTTCTCCGTCATTACACAACAGGAAAAGAACTGACTCCTTCACACTCCTTAGGACTGCCAGTGTCTCTAATTTTCACTTCCTGGCCACAGAGTTGTGAATTTGGATTCAAATTCTAAACCAGAGCTGTGAATTCATGACCCTTGGCTCTTCTCCTCAGTTATGAGTGAACTGCTGTTGCGATTACCAATGTTCCCAGCACGACCTGCTCTCTTGCATCCTGTCTTTCAGTGGAAGGAATTGCTCTTGCCAGTTGGGAATCCTTCCTACCTTTTGGGGAAGGCCAACATGGCAAGCACAGCTTATCCTGTGTTAAGCCACTTCAACAAGAGCCAAGCCAGGCCCAAGGATCACAAACTCCTTGCACTTAACCCTCTTCATCTCTGTTCGAGTGCTGGATCAGCCTGTTCAATAATCAGCCTGCAATAAAACGACCCTACAGGACTAGAGAGCAGCTCAGTGCAGAGGCAGGATTTCCCCTCTGTCACAGAGGCGGCTGGCTCCACCTGAAGAGCCACAGGCGAGGCACACGCCCTTGTCCAGAGCGACCGGAGCCTCAGTTTTCGGTCTCACCAGCGGTGCAGGAGGACACTATTATGCCCACCCCGCGCCAATGGGAAAGGCCGAGACCATAGAGCAAAGCC
>NW_009650252.1:254068-266828 GCF_000708025.1 Charadrius vociferus
GGGGCGATGGTGAGGGGGAAGCGGGCCGATGGGGGCGGCGGCCGGCGGCAGCTTCGGGATGTCGGGGAGGGGCGGTAGCGCCCTGCCTGCCCCCGCCGAGCGCGGGGCCTTGTGGTCGCCTGGGCGTCCTGAACGCCTGACGGGAGGGCCTCGGAGATGCGGTTCCCTCTTTCCAGAGGGGGTGAGCCGGTGCCGTTTGCATGCCACGCTTCAGGAGACGCTGTCGTAGAAAACTCCAGCCGGGTTGTTGAAATCGGAGGGTGAGGAAACATGATCGATCAGCTTCAGAGGAAAATCTGGACTGCTCCGAGACTGCGTGCTCCTGCCTGCGTGGGAGCGCTCATCCGCTGCCCTGAAGGGAATGCTATGGGAAAGATCTTTCCTGAAAGATTTCTGTGCTTGGTCCATATATTAAAACGTAATGTAACTGCAGCCAACTGCATAAATAGCTTTCCTTCGTTTTTTGGTAGCTGTGAGAAACTTTCGTCCGCTCTTAGCCTGCTTCTGACAAATAGCTGGGTGACAAACAAGCCTTGTCAATTAAAAGAATGTTCTTCTGTGTTCTAGCAGGATCTAGTTTTGTTTGGCATTGAAAATCTCTCATGGAGAATGGTTAAGCAGGGATCAATGACATCACTCGGCAGGAAACACTCTTGGAAGAGTTGCTATCGGAGCAATCTTGCATGATGATAAAAGTCTCTCAGATAACCTCTTCAGTAGTTGAATACTTCATAGGTCAGAGACCAGCTTATTGAGTGAAATACAGACATTGCAGATACTGGATTTTATTTTTAGGGTGAAATTTCATTTGAGAAGCATGTTACCCATTTTTTATTCTGTGTGCGTAATCAGGATGCCAGATTTTTGTCAGCAAGTTCAGTTTCGTGTGAAACAACACCAAATTGCTTCAATTTTTAGCACCTTTACTCTTATCCTCCCTCCCTTTTTAGCCTTCCTCAGAACTGACCTCTTCCTTATTGTGAGGGGGGGGAAAAAAGCAGCTTTGTAGCTGTTAACAGTGAAGTTATCATGATGAGCTAAAAACTTTAATCTTAATAAACCTAAAGGAGGTTGCCCTTGTATATATATACATATACAGTAGCTTTGAGAAGCAAATGCCATAGCTGCTGGAAAGCATCACAAGTTTGAAAACAACTTCACCTTCTGCCTAGCAGAAAAAAGGTTGGGCTCCGGTCTGTCTGACACTTGGCAGGCTGCTTTGACTTCAAGATTGCTTTTTGATGGGAGGGACAGACTGAAGGGTGCTTGAAAACAATTTAGTGTCGTTTCACATGAAGCTGAATTCACTGAGAATAATCTGCTTGGAAGACAGAAGGAATCAGTCGGTGATAAGTAGTTTCAAATCCGTAGAGTGAAAGTGGGAGTGAGCTCGAGATACGAGGTGGCCATGGTATGTGGGCTGTGTGAGTGGGAACAGATACCTTTTTGGTTAGAGGGCAAGCCAGGGGAGGGACTAGAAGGGGAACTTGAAGCACTCCTCACTTGAAGATACAGCATATGCTGATGTTTTTATATTGCCATAGCAAATTATATGATCTCTTGAACTCATGTAAGTTAGCATGATAGAAGTTCTCTTCTGTTGACAGGTCTTTGTTTGTCAAGAGACTTTTTTGCATGGAGGTGTTAGATGAGGTGTTTATTTTTTTTTCCTGTCTGCTTTGCGTCTCAAAGTGATGCAGCTGCATGTGAACATCTTATCTTGGCAACAGAAGTGAAAATGACCGAGTTTGCAAGCATCCCGACTAAAGAGGAGGAGAAAATGTTTCATTTTGAAGCTGTCAGCTCTTTACAGAACACTTGGGCATTAAAGGAAATGTTGAGGGGAAGGAGGTTTAAAAAGAAAAAAATAATACACAAGTTGGTTTTTTGAGCTTTGAAAAAACTGTTTCCTGTAAATAGTAAGATGTCTATAAGCGGTGTGTTTGGTTTAGTTAGTTTCCGGAAAGGATGTGAACTTTTCTTTTCAGGCTTCAAAATGGTTTGTCATACATCTTGTGCCTTTAGCACCCCATGTTCATATTGCTTGAATTTATAGCCCGATGGTGTTCATAGGAACATGCTGAAAATTCAGCCACTTGTTAATACTGAAGAGTAAAACACTTGTACTCTGTGAAGCAACTGACAGTGTTTCAAACTCTGCACATCCAATCAAGAATGCTTCTTTTCTAATTTCATGTGTTACAGTGTGTTATATTGCTTTGTGGGTTATTTTCTTTGTTTTTCTCGTATAACTTTTAATAAACTGAAAAATATTATTATTTTTCCAGATTTGTTCCTGACCGTCCACAAAAATGTCCAAGGTAAGAACATTTCTGTCTTCCAGTGTAACAATGTTAAGCAGATAATTTGATTTTAAATATTAACCTGCAAGGGTAGACTGTGTACCTTGCATTGTGTTTCATAGTGATGTGTATGCTAAATGTATGGGTCATAAGTAAGAGACAATTCGCATTTAGAAGAAATAATATTGAAAGATTGAGTGATACAAAATGTGATAAATGGCTTAGTCCCAAATTCGGGTTGCAATTTAAGTTTACAATTTATTAAATGAATAAATGCAAGCAAACAGCGCTGGGTGCACCGGGAGCCTCTGCTCTACCAAGACGCACACCGTACAGTTCCTGTTTCTGGTTTATATACTTTCTGCTGATACACATTCATAGAAAAGGTGGGTCTATGCAAATAAATTCCAGGAGTAGGCTTACCTCTTTCTGCGCATGCCCTCGGGGTCTTCTTGGTTCCCATCTGGTGGTCTTCCTCCACTCGCCTTCAGGATTACCCCAGATTCCACGCCTTCCTCGGCTCACCCTTAGGATGACTTCAGATTCCATGCATGCACATGGCCTTCCTCGACTCACCCTTAGGATGACTCTAGATTTTTATGGCTTGACACCATACAGTTAACAGCAAAACCGGTCCAAACCAACACATAAGTATGTGTTTTACAAAAAGCAAAAACTATATACATTCACCACTCCATTTCTCTTAGGCCTGCGGTTATACAAGAGTATATAAGACAGAAAGTCACATTTCACCACACGGCCCTAGCATTGGTCCATATTGACACGAATCGGGTGAACACATTTCACATAAAACATATGTTAAAATAGTTTCCTACAAGTATAAACCTCTGCAGTTAACTGTTAAATCCTTCCCTCTTGGAAAAATTTAATTTTGGTCATGGAGTTGCATACAAGCTTCCTGGTGCATTTTCGCTGAAACTTCCATTCTGCTACTGTGTTTTGAGCAGAATCATTTAAGAAAAGGATGTTCTCAGATTTAATTTTTTCACTTACTAATAGACTCAACTGATCCTCTGTTAAAATCATGTGGTAACTGAAAATATCATTGACATGCTGGGACTTACCTAATTCTTGTTCTCCTGCATGTGGTATAATGGATAAAACATCCATATTAGCTTAGTGGAGTGAAATGAATGATAAAGGGTACTTGAGTAATGTGTTTGAAAAGGGAAACTAATAGATCTAGAGATTTCTCTGCAGTATTTGTAGCAGTGGTCATTTGAAACACTATTGTGTAAACTCCGATGCCCCCCTCCCCATCCTTTAAAAAACATCTCTAAGGAGGACTTCCAGCAGATGGCTGTCACTTCACTAGCCATTTACTGGTTTCATTTGGATGTACTAAAAACAGGTTGGAAATGGTTGCCTTTTTATTTAAATCCATAAGCATTGGACACAAGGCTTTTTATTTGAAATGTGTGTGAAGACACTGTTTAAAAAGTGTTTGATTAGTGAATGCACTTCATACATTGATAAATCAATGTTTGTGGGTTTGTTTCTTTTTTACTTAAGGTGGTCTTGGCTGCATAGCAGAATAAATTAAACTTTTTTTTTTAAACTCTAGGTAAATGTGTTGTTTGTACTTCATTGTGAAACTGTTGAATAGTAGGAACACCTGTGTCGTTTTCTGTCTGTATGTCATGAAATAACTGTTTGTTACACAAAAAAGCATGTCTTGGGCAGTTGCTTATTATTGTCTTATTTTATTTTATTTTTATTTATTTATTTTATTTTAATTTTATTTTTAGCAACAGCCTGCTCAGTTTACCAATCCAGAAACTCCTGGCTATGTTGGATTTGCAAACCTTCCCAATCAGGTTCACCGGAAGTCTGTGAAAAAGGGGTTTGAATTTACTCTTATGGTGGTTGGTAAGGAAATGTTTTATGGTCTTTCTCAAAATTAGTATTTGTTCATAGGGAATTTGGAATTAAAATGAATATTACTTCCACTATTGTAAGGCTTCAGCTTGCCTCAGAAAGCTCTTCTGTACTGTAGCATTTAACTGTCTTTCACAGTTTATTAATTCATGCAGCAGTTGTTTTCCACACTACAAACCATGTTGGAATACATTAATAAGTTTGTGGGTGAAGTGAAGAAACTTTGTTGCGCACTCCAGTGATCATTACTTCCTTCCTTCTCCTCCTTCTGTCTTACAGGATTCAAGCATTCCATTTAAAATATAGTTTAAAACTGGTTTTGCATTTGAATACAATCTTTGTTTGCTTGTGTGTTTTGATTAAGTGAATAGTATTAAGGAGACTATTCTATTTAAAATGCTCTTTATGCTTCTGTAGATCAAAAGAATCTGAACTCTGGTCTTTTCCCTTCTAAATACTCTCGTAAGAGAAGAATGAGCAGTGGATTAGTTGTTTTTGATGCGAGCTGTTACTTTTGAAATTGATCTTGATTTTCTGTTAGCAGTTGTAATTTAAAGTTTAATTCTATTTGATATTTCATTGAGAATCTGTGCTGGCATCTGGAATGGAAAGAAAAATCTAGTGTTTCTGCAGAAATACCTTGATCCTCTGAGAAGTCAGTATTATTTTTGCAAATTAAGTAGGCTCCCAAATCAGGCTTGGGCGTCTTCTGTATCTCTCCTGGTCAAACTGCTTGGGAGCTGTAACTTCTGAGTTTTGTTGTTTGAACTCTGTAATTCTCACTTTTAAAATAGGCTTTTGCAAAAAGTCCCCTAATAGAATTAGGTTCTTTATTACCTGGCGTCACAAGAAGGAGATCTCATTTGTGTGTTAGATTTGTCCAAGAGGCATCACAGTGGAAATGAGGAGGAGAGGTGACACAGTACATGATAGGAGGTGTTTAAGTTCTTAATTGTTTTGGACTCCAGTTGTTACACCTTTCATTAGTTACACCAAATGACAGCCCTAGCATTGCTTTTATCATCTTTCTCTCTTTTGTAGTTCAGTGTTGGACAGAGGTGGCCCATATTTTTGTCTTCCTAGTATTTTATCTTAGTTGTTTACTGTATCTTTCATTAGATTGTCTTAGGATAATATCATAATGTCTATCTTATAAAATCTAAGAGTGAAGCTAAACTATAAGCATGTGTTTCACATTATGGTGTGTACTGTAACTCTTCAGAATTTACTGTTCAGTGATCATAAAAATCTGAACTGTTCTGAGAAACAAAAGATGTGCTTTCTCTGCTGCAGCTAAACTTAATTTCCAGATCTCTTTGAGATTCATAGCGAATAGTGCTATGTGAAACAGTTCTGGCAGAAAGCTTTGTAAAATTATATAGACCAAACAGTTGTTTCTAGCCTCTTGTAAAATATTAAATAGCAGGAAAATGGCATGGTGTCAGAGTAAAAGAAAGGCAATTAACCCCACCCATCTGTCAGTGTAAAATTTAACTTTACAGTAGTTGCCTGCCAGTATTCTAAGGGATGAGTGAAAACTACACGAAGAGAACTTGGAGAAAAGTAATTTAATTGAAAATTTGGAGCCATATTTTAAGATACACTAGCAGAGGGAAGCAGTCAATGTAAGATAAAATAAACTGTGCTTGAAATTGTTAATGATTTCAACAGTTTGGAATGCAAATTCTTTCTCTTGAAATATCCATGGGGTTTGAGTATGTTCTCTTGTGGGCTATATCACAATGCCTGTATTGAACTATATTATTCTTTGTTAAATTGCTGTGCTTCTTAATTTCTGAGCAGGAGAATGTTTCTTTAAAAGCTGTCTGCACTGACAGAGTCCTAATCAATGGTTTTTATTCTTTGCATTGTTTTTTCTGGTATTTTTTATTGTGGTTTGTGAAAATATCAGCTGGGGTTTGTAACAATTTGGCTGCTTGGCTATGTTGCTTCCAAAGAAACCCTAAGCACTTGTATTTATTAACAATTTCATGTTAATTCTCATTATTAAGCTATGACTTCATCTCAACAGTTATTTAATTTGAAAGTTACTAAATTCTAATGCTGTGGCCAGTAGTTAGGATAACTATTCATTATTCCTTGACAGGAACTATGAAAACTGATTTGGATTACATGTAATATTTACCCAGACTGAAAATATGGACTGTGCTGCTGGTTAATATTGTACTTTTTTGTGTTTTGTTTTGCTGAAATGATGCCATGTGACTGTTGAGTTACTCTGACTGCACATCTCTTTCACTGCTGAAGGCTGCACCGGTAAAATCTGATCTTAAGAGATGATTTCTATAAGGCATTAAAAACTGGCAGCTCCCAGTCAAATCTTTATTTAAAAAATAATTCCATCTATTTTTTTTCTTTTGTTGAGATATTTTTATTAGACCATGGTTGCAGAATAGTCTGTGTTACTCAGAGGAATCATGCGACCCATCATTTTTAACATCTGATTTTTTTAATTAATTCTATCAACACCTGAAATAAAACCAAAATTCTAGAAAGTGATTTCTTCACTGAATTCAAGTACTGAGCACTTCAAGTTGCCAGTCTTTTCTGTGCTGTGAGCATTTGTTCTGATTAAGATCTTGATCTTTAGGTAATTAGTTGGCTTTTGAACTTTCCTCATGGCTCAGGCAGTAGCCCTAGAACAAAAATATAGTTATGGTACAATTTGGTAATCCCAAATTTTGTCAGTGAAAAAATTGCTCTTTGTGTATGCTTGGTGGCCATGTCATATTCCTCTTCCCTTAGGTTCGTTTGGCATGCTAGCATAAAAAGCAGAAATAAATTGGACTTTGATACCTGGCTGTGCACAAGTTTAGCAATGCCTTTTTCATTCTAAATTGATGATATAGCCTAGACAAGATCTAGCTTCTCACTGTGTATGATCTTTCACATTCTGGAGTGATAGCAGAAAAGCATGCCTTAAAAAATCAGGAGGTATGAAATGGGAAATTTCACAGAGCTCAGTGAAAGCTCTGAGAGTGTATTATGAAGCTGAGATGTAAAAATTGTTATTCAGCCTTTTTGTGCAAACTTTTCTAATACAAAATTATAAGCTGTAAATTTTATAATCACAACTAAAAGATTTACATTTAACATGAAAAAAATGTATAGTCAGATGATACTGTCCGAATACAGTTGAAATTAATTATGTAAATATGTTGAATTTATCTTTATATTGAATTACAGGTGAATCTGGATTGGGAAAATCTACATTAATAAACAGCCTCTTTTTGACAGATCTCTACCCAGAAAGGATAATCCCAGGAGCTGCTGGTAAACACACCTTTGTTCTAGTTTGTCTGTTCACAATGTATTTCCTGATACTTGAACTGTTTGATAGAATTGGTTCCCTCTGTACCCGGGATTTATTTGGGGTCTTTGTTCAGTCCTCCGGTATATTCATATTGGCACCTAGAAACTTGATCCCTTCTTTTGCATAAAAAAATGTCATTGTGTCACAGCAAGATAAACAATCAACTAAAACAGTCAGAAACTTTCTTTAAATTTTAATCCCTTGCAATTCTAAACATATGCATTGTTTGTATCTGCTTGGACTTGCAACTTGATTCCCTTGGTTTGGGTTGATATTTACTGAATGTGAACTTCACCTGCTTTTCTTCTTCAGTCCTTTGTCCTTTTTTTATTCTGTTAACCAAGGCATACAGTAAACCAACAAAAGAGAATATTGTAAGAAAATAGAGGAAGATGCTATTTTTTCCCCTCTTTGCTACTTGTTGAATGACTTGCTTTAATAATTTATCATGTTAGTTCACAATTACTTACCGCTTTATACCTTAGGAAGAAAATCCATTAAATATAATTTAGTATTGTTCTCCAAATTGCTGATTACCTACAGTTTTTTCTCAGTCCCTTTTGCCTTAGTTTCTACATTATATATATCTCAAAATGACAAAGTCTTATAAATTGTATTCTGAAAGATAAAGTTTATTGTATTTTAGAGAAGATTGAACGCACTGTGCAGATTGAAGCCTCAACAGTTGAAATTGAAGAGAGGGGTGTGAAACTACGTCTGACAGTTGTAGATACACCAGGATATGGGGATGCTATCAATTGTCGAGACTGGTAAGTACGCAGAAGTATGTATTGATCTATGTATGAAGACTGACATCCATTTCATATTTGTCCTGGGGGCAGGGAATAAGCAACTGAAGTGGGGCTATATTAATAATGATATGCAGTTCAAAATAAAGAGGCATCAATAACTTCCACACAACTTCAAATAAACTTTGTGACACAGATATTTTGATATATTATTTTTCTTAGTTAACTTTATTAAGTTTGGAAGAGTTTTAAGTGACCAATGACCTTGACTTTTTTATAGTCAGGAAGCGATGGAACCATTGGGACACAAGAAATTCAACAATACTCTGAGAGTATTGCAATTAATTTAGTCTATAGTGCAAGTAAAAATCAACCTTTAGATCTTATTCATTTGAGCATTCTCAGATTCTGCATTTTCATCATCTTTGGGTTTGATTGTTTGGGTGTTTTGAAAAATTTACATTATAGTAAGTACTGAGAAATAATCTTGAGATCAATGGCAGTCAGTTTTCAATGGCAATCCCTCTTTGCACGTCTCTCAAGCCCCTGAACCTCAAGGCAGGGACTGGGGAAATGAAATCCCTCCCATTGTAAGTGAAGAGCAGGTTCAAGATGACCTAAGGAACTTGGACTTGATGAGTGACTTGATAAATCCATAGATGCATCCCATCTCATTGGGTTATCTATGGCAGATGTAGTTGCCAAGCCACTCTCCACCATATTTCAAAAGTCATGGCAGTCAGGCAAAGTCCCCAGTGACTGGAAAAAGGGAAACATCATGCCCATTTTTAAAGAGGGCAAGAAGGAGGACCCGGGGAGCTACCAACCAGTCAGCCTCACCTCCATGTCAGGCAACATCGTGGAACAGATCCTCCTGGAAGATATGTTGAATCATATGGAAGATCGGGAGGTAATTAGACACAGCCAATATGGCTTCAGCAAGGGCAATTGTGCCTGACTAATCTGGTGGCTTTCTACAATAGAATGCATAAAGGGAGAGCTACTGATGTCATCTACCTGGACTTCTGTAAGGGCTTTCATATGGTCCCCCATAACATTCTTGGGTCTCAATTGGAGAGGTACTGGTTTGATGGACGGATTGTTAGATGGGTAAGGAGTTGGCTGGATGGCTGTGTCCAAAGAGTTACAGTCAATGGTTCAAAGTCTAAGTGAAAACCAACAAGGAGTGGTGTCCCTCGAGGGTCCGTACTTGGACCAATACTATTTAATATCTTCATCAATGACATAGTGGAATTGAGTTCCCCCTCAGCAAGTTTGCAGATGACATAAAGCTGAGTGGTGCAGTTGATCCACTAGAGGGGAGGGATGCCATCCAGAGGGACCTTGGCAGGCTTGAGGAGTGGGCCCATGCAAACCTCATGAAGTTCAACAAGGCCAAGCACAATGTCCTGCACGTGGGTTGGGGAAATCCTCAATATCAATACAGACTGGGAGATGAATGCATTGAGAGCAGCCCTGCAGAGAAGAATTTGGGGATACTGGTGGATGAAAAATTGAGTATGAGCTGGCAATGTGCGCTTGCATCCCTGAAAGCCATTTGTATCTTTGTCCGCATCAAAAGAAGTGTGGCCAGCAGGTCAAGGGAGGTGATTTGCCCCCTCTACACTGCTCTTGGGAGACCTACATTCACCTCTGGGGCCCCCAGCACAAGACAGACATGGAGCGGGTCCAGAGGAGGTCCACAAAAATGGTCCAAGGGCTGGAACACCTCTCTTATGAGGAAAGGCTAAGAGAGTTGGCTCTCTTCAGCTTGGAGAAGAGAAGGTTTCGGGGAGACCTTACTGAGGCCTGTCAAGACTTATTACCAGGGCCTGTAGTAAGTAACAGGGCAAGGGGCAACTGCGAGAGAGTAGACTTAGGTTGGACATAAGGAAGAAGCTTTTTACAATGAGGGTGGAGAGACACTGGCCCAGGTTGCACAGGGAAGCTGTGGATAGCCCATTCTTGGAAGTGTTCGTGAGGTTGGACGGGGCTTTGAGTAACCTGGTCTAGTGGGAGGTGTTCCTGCCTATGGCAGGGGGGTTGGACTGGGTGATGTTGTAACGGTCCCTTCCAACCCAAACCATTCTATGATTTAAAATCAATTTGGAACAAGAAGCTTAGATTCTCTTGAGCATGTGTAGTTAATACTAGTCAAAAGATAAATACCTAACCCAAGAGAAATTTCCTGTAGAAGTGAAGATGTATGTTATATGTATCTATATTTTATCTTAATTGAAAAAAAAAAATCATAGTAGTTTGTTATTCAGGAATTCAATTACAATTTTAAAATGTGTGCTCTTACAGTCTTACAGCATCAGTAAAGTACTTTTTGTCCATCAGCAGGTTGGTTCATCAGCAGAATGTCTTTGTGTTTTACCTTTGAAACATCACTAAAATTATTGACCATTTGGGAACAAGCATGATTTCTTGAATCCATATTTGTTTTACAGTTTTAAGACCATAATCTCTTACATTGATGAGCAGTTTGAGCGATATCTACATGATGAGAGTGGTTTGAACAGGAGACACATCATAGATAACCGGGTTCATTGCTGCTTCTATTTCATTTCACCATTTGGTCACGGGTAGGTGTTTCTCCGTCGTTGTATTTTTTAAATGATTTTACTTCGGGGAGTTGGTTTGTGCCTGTTGACTTCAATTTTCAAAATCAGATTGCCATTACTTAAGGAACTACTAGAACTGCTGGAATTAATCAGGTGTGTTCTCTCTGTGTAGGGAGAGAGATCTAGATAGCAATAATAATAATAAATAATAATAATAATAATGCATTTAATTTTTTCCATATTTTAATTTTAGCCTTAAGCCTCTGGATGTTGAGTTTATGAAAGCCATACACAACAAAGTAAATATTGTACCAGTGATTGCAAAAGCTGATACACTTTCTCTGAAAGAGCGAGAAAGACTAAAGAAAAGAGTAAGTATTTTTCTAGCTTGCCGGAAAATGTCGTACTTTGTTTATAGCAGCATGGTCGCTGAAGAGAAGGGCATTCTCATTCAACCTTATACTGTCCTAGCCAAGAAAAATAGTCTCATGCACAGTATAACATTATTTTAATATGCAGTTTGATATCTTGTAAATTCTTTTATTATTAACTGGGAAATTGTCCCTAAAATGTTGCCTGTGAAAAGTCAGATTGGCTACATTTACAATTACATTATGAATGAATTTGGAAACTTTGGAAAAATATTTAAATGCATTTGCTAATGGTAATTGCTCCCTTATCTGTTTAATCAGTTACAAAGCAGAGACAGTATCTGCATCTATAGTGTGCAATATATTTTTTTACCTAGTCTGATGATTGAAAAATAGGGTTTTCAGAGATTTTTCTGATTTTGGGGTTGTTTTTCTTCCCCTCTTCTAATACCTTCCAGTTGTTTTTTCCATAGGCAAGACCCCTTAACACATTCAGTCTCGCAGAACTTGATGCTGTATTTGCTGAGGGGGGAAATACGCAACAAACCATAATGAGTAAATAACAACTATGAAATTTAGAAAAAAAGTGTTAGAATTAACTTGTCAGAAGGCACATTTGATCCAGTCTTAGCTGTTATATTGAAAACTTTATCTATGACTTTTTGAGATATTCTGAAAATCCTTATGGTTATCTTACCCCACTTGCAATAAACATTGAGGAGTATACTTTAGTTTGATATACATATTGTGCTAGAATTCTGCAGAAATGCAGTTTGTTGGGGTTTTTTTTAAGAGCAAAATTTGGGTTTATGGCCAATGGATCCCAGCTTCAGATGCCATTCTTAGCAGTCATGAAGACAGAAAACAGTATTTGTTATGTCTGTAGCTCCGTTTTTTTTAACACTCCCATCCGTAGCCTTCAAATAATAATTCAGAGACAAGAGCAAGGAGTTTTAGCCTGTTCAAAGCAATTAGGTGCTTCAGAGTCAATGTGTTACAATTTTAAAAAAACAATTGCAAATGTTTAAAAAAAGGTCATTTTCTTATGTGTAATCCACAAAGGACACTACACAGCTGAGAGGCATCAGTCCCGGAGGTTCCTGGAGTGTGTGGAAGACAACTTCCTCACACAGCTGGTAAACGAATCAACCAGGGGAAGTGCCCTACTGGACCTACTGTTTGTTAACAGAGAAGGTCTTGTGGGGGATGTAAAGGTTGGAGGTCGTCTTGGGCTCAGTGATCATGAAATGGTAGAATTTTCAATTCTTGGTGAAGCAAGGCGGGGAGCCAGCAGAACTGCCACCTTGGACTTCCGAAGGGCAGACTTTAGCCTGTTCAGGAGCATGGTTGAGAGTGTCCCTTGGGAGGCAGTTTTGAAGGGCAAAGGTGCCCAGGAAGGCTGGTCTCACTTCAAGCAGGTAGTCTTAGAAGCACAGGAGAAGGCCATCCCCATGGCTCGAAAAATGAGCCGACGGGGAAGAAGACCAGCCTGGCTAAATAGAGAGCTTTGGCTGGACCTCAAGAACAAAAGGAAAGC
>NW_009650252.1:268436-278162 GCF_000708025.1 Charadrius vociferus
GTTCCAACACACGAAAAAACTTCTTTACGGTTAGGGTGACAGAGCAGTGGCACAGGCTGCCCAGGGAGGGTGTGGAGTCCCCTTCTCTGGAGATTTTCAAAACCCACCTGGATGCAGTCCTGAGTAATGTGCTCTAGGCAATCCTGCTCTAGCAGGGGAGTGGGACTGGACGATCTCTAGAGGTCCCTTCCAACTCTGAAAATTCTGTGATTCTGTGATCTGTGATTCTGTGACACTGGTTTTTGAACACTATTGTTTGTCTAAGAGTCTGTGGCAAGTAGTTGTTGAATATCATGAAGAAATGTGGTGTTTAAAAACAAATACTTGCCAATGTGGTGTTTAAAAACAAATACTTGCCAATATGGTGTTTAAAACCAAATACTTTCCAAGTAATTTGGATGAGCAAGATAGGCCCAAATTTCTCAAGAGGCTGCATATAAATGATTGAGTATTTTTTACCTTAAGATTTAAAAGTACGGACTTTACATGTATATTATCTCAATTTCTTATATTGTAAATCTCAGATTCTGGATGAAATAGAAGAGCATGGCATCAAGATTTATCACCTGCCTGATGCTGAATCAGATGAGGATGAAGATTTTAAAGAGCAGACCAGACTCCTTAAGGTAAGACTGGCTTCACAGGTTACATATACGAATAATATACTGTATGTTTTGGGACTGCTCAGATGGCTTTAGAACAAGGTATGTACTGTGACCTGCGATGAGACCTTAAGTGAATCATTGTGTCTCTGTGGCCAGGCTTCCCTATCTGGAAGATGGTGGTAATAATTACTATTTTTTTTGCACCTTCAAATTAAAAGCATTACAAACCTATTACCATAATACACAGTTCTGAGCAGAATGAGAGTTCTTGTAGTTGTTTGTTCTGGTTCATTCTTAATCATTTTTGTATTTTTGGCTTTCAGGCCAGCATTCCATTTTGTGTAGTGGGATCCAATCAACTCATTGAAGCCAAAGGTAAAAAAGTTAGAGGTCGACTCTACCCATGGGGTGTAGTTGAAGTGGAGAATCCAGAACATAATGACTTCCTGAAGCTGAGGACGATGTTAATGTAAGTTAGAAAATTCCAATCAAATGGTATTTTTAAAAAAAAATCACCAGGAGTATGCTCAAACATTGTATTGGGGGAGGGACTGTACCACACAGGCTCCATAGGTTCTTTCCAATCTGAATTACTTAGTGATTCTGTGAAGATAATCTTTTGTCTAATTCTTTGGTCGAACACAGTGTTGTATTGCTATTCAGATCCCCAGGAACATAAACCAGGTTGCTTCACACCTTCTGCTTTTTTAAATATATCTATATGTGGATATATATCTGCAAAGGAGTAGACTTCAAAAGTCCACTGGTTGATTTTTTTCAGGCTTTGCTGCTCTGCTGGCTTTGCTGCTCTGCTTGCCCTGCCCAGCACTGCTTCATCAAACACCTCACCCAAGAGGACAGCTTATGTCAGGGCTGCCTCGGGGTCCGAGGTGGTCTCTCTGTGTCCTTTATTGGACCAATTTGATTTAAATTGGCTTTTAAATCAGCATGTTAAATGGCTGTTCAAGCTGAACACATTGACCCAATACAGTGCTGAATGTGAGAGTTGGTTAAGCAAACTGATGTGACATGGTTATGTTTGAATTATTTTTCTTCCTCCAGCACCCATATGCAAGATCTTCAGGAGGTGACCCAGGATCTTCACTATGAGAACTTCCGCTCTGAGAGGCTCAAACGAGGCGGCAGGTTGTTATCTTATGGTTACATGCTGTTTCTTCCTCTTCTGAATTTATTTTTTGGTCTCTCTCTCTCTGTCTCTCCTACTGGGAGATTTGGTGGGATTGGTGGGATTTGGTGGATCACAGACAGCTCTGTAGCTCCAGTCAACACCAAGTTCAGTCAAATAGCTTACACTGCATGGAAGAAAAAGTATTACATAAATCTGAAGAGATAGTTGTGGCATTAAAAGGGTATCGTTAGATCTCTGCTTTGTTTTAAAGCTTGAACACAGTTGGATTAGAATGTTTGAGGTAAATAAGTAGGGCAGATGTAGTTAATTGTGGAAAAAAAAAAACCCAAAACCCCCAAATCCCTTTAACATATCACCACTGACCTAAGTTGCAGATTTTTGAAGACAACACTTACCATGGATATCTGCCCTGCTTCTCTTATGTCTGCCACTAGAGGGTTTCATAATCGCTCGTTTTAGTGGGTTTGATATATTTTCCAAAGCTTTTTCCATCATGCTGTTGACATAGGTTTTGTCACATAACTAGTTGGTTTTCAGGAAAAGGAGTTTGTCTCGGTCTGTTGTGTTGGCCTACAAGTCCAGTTTTCCCTTCAGGCAAGATGACATGCTCTTCTCCCCTGAGTTTTAAATCCTGTCTTCTGTAGTTCAAGCTAGAAAAAAAATCTTTGCCAAGTTCTGGTGCCTGTTATCCAACAGGTATGTACAAAGGTCTTAAAAGAAACGTAATCTAAGGTCATCCAAAGTTAAAATAACGTTACCAATTTTTAGAGGATTTAAGGTTGTCTGTGCCAGGGACCTGTGACAGTAAGTTGCTGTTAAGTTGGGGTATCTTTCTTTGTGAAACCAAAACATAATTTTGCATCTTGTCTAGTTAAGTAGCCTGTGTATCTTTGTTTTCATATTTCTGAAGTGCTGTGAGGATGTAGTTAAGTTTACTGTAAGTGAGGGTAGTTTGCGTGTGAATTTATTTCAAACTTGCACCTACGCCACCGTCAGTGCTTGGCAATTAGTGCTTGTTGGCTGCATTCACTAATGTTCTTAGAGGCTTTTGGGCACAGAGGATTTTTTTGACAATATCTTACTGTTAACCTTTTAAAAGCATCGTTTTTTTTGCTTTGCACTTTTGACGGCATTTGTGTGATTAGATCTGTTAGCAGATCTTCCTTGTTGCAACATGGGATAGGAGAAATCTATTAGCAAAGTGGTAGTTAATCTTGAAAGTATAGTACCTAAAAATATTCTTATGTTTGTCTTCTCAAAGTAAAACTGGAAGGTCCCAATTAAGCAAGAGTTTTCTGAGATACTGATTGAAAGCATTTGCTTGATTTTGACAGGAGTAATCAATGTTTATACTATACTTTAACATGTTATACAAAAGAAATCCTTTGGACTTAAAAAAAAAAAAAGGTGACTATACTAGAAAAATAATCAAACTTCAAAATCTTAAGTGGAGCAGAGGAAAAAAGGTTCCTCCAATTGGAAGGATTCCAGATACGTACAGTGGTTGTGTTACTTCTGTGGTTTCGGTTATAAGCCTTTTAGATGTGTGGTAGCAAACATGGTTCGGGAAGTTAGAGATGGGCTAGAACTGCATCAAAGGAAGGTTCTGCCTGGAGGTAGCCAGGCTTCCAGATACAGTATTTCTTAGAGCACTGGTTATTTTACATGTTGGTTCTATATTTTTGTTAACATCTTGTCCAGCATTACCTTGAACTTATATTTAGATTTAGTTGTATTGAATTATTGCACCAATGAAAGAGAAGAATTGAGTATGTGCTTGCAGTATTTCTGAATTTGCTATATCTGTGGGGTACTCAAATTGCAATCAGTTAAGATAATGTTATGCTCAGATAAATTGCTATACTTGAATACTGTTCAGAAATAGTTTTTATTGATACCTACATGCGAAGATCGGTCGTATTATAAAGTCATAGCTAGCACGGTTTATACTTGTTCTGGGCATAACTTTATGAAGGACTAAGGGATAAATTGATGTCTTAAAAATAATTTAAAAATACAAACATGAATTGCAGCTATGTGGAGAATTATGTTTCAATGAAATTTGTTTGTATTATGAAACTGACATATAAGATGTGTTCTAAGAGCCTTGATTTTTGTCAACAAAGCATTCTCTGGAAGTTCAAAATCTGGAATGTATGCACATTATTGAACAATATTCATCTTATTTTAGGAAAATAGAAGACGAAGAAGTAAATAAAGACCAGATTCTGCTTGAAAAAGAAGCTGAAGTAAGATGGTAGAACTCTCTACTCTTGTGATGGGGGAATTTTTATTCTTGTATCTCTACTTTAGGTCAAATGATTTATATGATCATGGTAATCTGTAAACGAAAAGACTATATTTGCTAATATAAATTTATTCAAGGTGCAGTAACAAAACAGAATGCAAACAGGTGTAGAGGAGTCTCAGGATACTGATACAGGTGGAAACTGGTAAAACACCTGACTCCGTTGTACTGATCAGCGGTGGATGTGATGCCTGTTGTGTGGGAAGGGAGCGCCATCCTCACATGAGTAACAGTTCGAAAGTTAGCAATTGCAGACTGGGAAAAAAGTCAGTTCAGCTCTGCAGCAAAGCAGGGAACAATGATAGGAATTGTCAGAAATGAAGAATGAAACAGAAATTCTCCTTCTGCCGCTGTGATAAATCTATAATGCATAGCTCTAACACTGTTTTCATTGTCCCCATAACCCAAAAAGGCAATAGCCAAGACTAGAAAAAGTACAGTGAATGGCAAAAAGTGGGCAGAAAGGCTGAAGTGGAGATCTGAAGCAGGTGCTCTATGAGGGGAGATTAGGTTACTGCTCTTGTTAGGAAGTAGATGACAGAGGGGAAGGGTATAGTAAGGGGTTTACATAATCACAGATGGCAGGATGAATGGGAATCTACTACACAAGCAATGGGTCACATTTAATGAGGTTATAGGTGGCTGATTTCAAATAAAAAAGATACTTTTAAGACAGTCTGTAAATTCTGGAACTCTAGCATGGAATTTTGCGCATAGCAAGAATGCAGATGAGCTCAAAAATGCTGTGAGACTGGAGAGTTTTACTTTCTCCATGAATGTGTTCTCTAAACACAAAGGTAGAATTTTATATTATTTTAGTTTGTTTAGCAAGGTCAGAATTGCCAGATTTCTAGAGTTTGAGAGCGTATGTCAGTAAATACTGGGTGTGTGCACCTGGCTGTTAGGCTCTTCCATGCGTTTACTAATAGCCAGCATTGGAGAGAAGGCCGAGTTAGACGGACTTTTTGGTCTGCCCTAGCACAAGCAGACACTCAGTCTTCTACTATTGGCTGTGTGGCTACCCAAGTCCCAAAGGAATAAAAATGAAAATGAAAAGGGTCGTTTTTTCAAGGATTTTGAAAAAAGAATAGTGTAAACATTTCACAGGTTTAACTTTCCTTTTTTAAGCTTAACAGTTTAGTTTGAGTTTAAAGTGCAGGAGCACAAAGGCAAAGACACCCAAATGTATTTCAGTGGTGAGGTTGACTTCTCACCTGTCAGAGTCGGGTGCAATAAAAGAACTTAACTATTGTATATGCAACATGGCTGAATTAATCTAAGTTACATGATTACCCTGTGTTTGAATGTTGCAGTGCTCTGCGATTGAGTTTCAACCATTTTTAATAATGCTTGTGTCTCTTTGGATGGTTTGTAATGCTGGCAAATTTTTAGTGACAGATGCAGGTGTAGTTTGGAGGGACATAAACAAGCTGTTTCTCTTCTGGCAATAAGCTTTAGTAGCTGTAAGTGTTTGTTCAGCACTTCAGCACCATCATTTTTATGCATTTAACTTCAGAGGAAGCAGAGACTTCCATTTAGGGATGCTTAAAAATTTCATCCCAAATTACAGTAATAAAGCCTGCTTATTTCAGTCAGTAGATTTCCAGCCTCTTAAAGGATGAAGAAGAGCAGTAGAAGAAGATACCTTAACCTGAGATTGTTACCTATCAGATAAAGATAATGCAGATATGTGTTCCTTCTTTAATATAAATAATTAACAGTGTGGTGGCAGCAGAGAGTCATATTCTGAGGTGCGATTAGGCTAAAGGATTCTTCTGTGCTACTTTTCCAGCTACGCCGCATGCAGGAGATGATTGCGAGAATGCAGGCGCAGATGCAGATGCAGATGCAAAGTGGAGAAGGAGATAGCAGTACAGTTCATGGACACCATGTATAAAGTCTTTGGTAAGATGCTCAAATAGCCACTTAAAGGGTTTTTCTTTTAACGACTCACTATTGTGGTCAGTAATAAGAAGTTTTGGAAAAATGTTTACAAGATGGGTTTGCATAGGTTTCAATCTCGATTTTAATTTTTAAGGTTTAACTGCTGGGTTTGAAGTGAAATGGCTTGGAGCCAAACAAAATATTAGTGGGGTGGGGATGTATATATTCAAATTTTCCAGAAAGTCAATCCAATATATGCCGGCAGGAATCGTGGAAGAAGTCTTTGAAATTGTGTAAACAGGTGATTGTCAAACTCACGATGAAGTCATTGTTTCATTATGACTTAAAATGTCTGCGGTTTTTTTGGGTTTCCAACTGTAAGAAGATAGCTGATCTTAAATTGTATTTTTGTCTTGTTTTTAGATTACTTTATACCCTGACTTAAAGGAGACCTTCTGGAGTTGAATTACAGTGGTGTTACACCAGAAAGGATGTGTTTTGCTCAATGTGTGACTTGGAGTTTGCTTTAGAGTTTAACGTGGAAATGCATTGTGGTAACTCTTGTGATATGTATTTCATAACATGTAGTCAGTCGGTATTTTATATATTAAACACATTTGACTTTGTTTTTGTTTAGTAATTCTTATATTGAGCTTATTTTCAATTTCCCATTGTATTAGGGATACAAAATAGACATTGAAACTTTTCTAGCCTGATATGGCATTAGATATTTTTTTTTAATATGGTTTATTAGCTCCCTGCTTTTAACTTCATATTACATTTAGAAATAAACAGCTGTCAGTCATGTCTTGTTCAGTGGCATGTAATAGTCACCTCACTAGGGTTCCCTGCAAGGTTAATTTTATTTTTTTTTGCGGTGTTTACAGGTGTGTTTCTGTGAGACCATCAGCCCTTTTTCTTCTGTCTCTGCTCAGTGCAGATAACTTTCTTGGCCTCTGCAAGGGTCAGATTAAAATTCAAGCATGCCTTCTGTCTTAACAAAAGAAATCGGAGGAAATGCCTTGTTAAGAGGCACACTGTATTTTATATGACAGGCATTATTTCCTTCAGATTTAACCTTGAGGGACATATATTCTTTATTGTTTGCCTAAAATCTCTTACTCTATTGCAGATAATTTTTAAGAGTTTCCTGTAGGTCAGCACAAATCAGCCTTGCTGTTTGCTGGCATTACTGTAGCCAAATAAACTTGATAAATGGTGATATTGTTACATGAGGTAAACCCCAAAGAGTAGTTTTCTATGCATGGATGTTTCCTATATCCAAATGTGTAAGAAATTCTATAATTCCTAATGAGTATTTTCATAGTATTTTTAGGGCATTGCAAACTGTTAATTGCATAAAATATATATTAGCGCACTTCTCTTTTTTTTCTCTCTTTTTTTTTTTTTTTTAAAGTGATCTGTGCCTGACAGGTTCAATGCAAACTGTATTTTAAGGTCTTGCTCCAAGATGGAGTTAGCAGTATTACTTCCAAAGTTATACTTTTTTTTTTTTTTTTCTTGTTGAGGCCAAGGTCACTTTCCTTAACACTGATAGTAAAGGAGACTGGTTTTTAGCTTGGCTGGACTTCTACTATGTATCATATCGTGTATTGTGTTTCCAGTACAAAATAACAGCTGTAGGACACAGCTACACAGGTGGTAGCTGGTAGGGTTAGCAGTAATACACCACGGTTGGTGTTTCTACAACTTGTGATAAAACCAGCAACCAGATTTCCTAATCCGATCTGTTACAAAACAGCTAATAAATAGATAAAATTGCAACTTTTTTCTCTTTTTTGAGCTCAGGTGCAGCTGTGAGTTTTATATTTTTTGTTAATGTTTCTTTGAAAAGATTAATAGGATTTCTACAGATAATGTATAATTCCAGTGGTACTTAAGTGGCTAGATTAAATATAAACCTGCTAAGCAACTGAAATTTTTACCTGCCTGAAACTACTGTTTATGAATTGTTTTATATTTCAAAATTTCTAAAAATGTAAAGTAAAATTCTGCGTCATAGGCTTTGCTAGGGAGCTCCAGTTTTCTTCTCAAAAGCTATTACTGTTGAGTTTTGCACAACTCATTTGACCTTCCCTAACCTTGACAAAAGTAAAATGAGAACCTTTTTGTATGTTGAGATGCACAGGAGTTTTAAGTCCCATTTTGTCAAATATTTACGTATAAAACTTAGATGGAAAAACATGCACTTCTAAGTTCTTGTCTTGCTTTTTGGAAATGAACGTGTAGAAAGTAAGTAATGTGGCAGTATTATCAGAAAACACTCCATAACACCTTATTTATTTCTAAAGCTTGTGATACATTATTGTGAATCAGTTGTCACAAATTTACCAAAAGAACTTACTATAAACTTAAGTCATTGAATACTTTGTGAAGTCCCATGCTGTTCTTCAATTGACACAAATCTGTTTGGGCTTTTTTCTGATAATGCAGCATTTGTCCACTGTTCAGCTATTTGTCTGGTATTTCTCTGTTAAGTGTTTTGAACACAGCATGCTTCGGACATGGGCTGCTTTTCCAAGGAGAGCCGCTCTGGGACGTTCGCATTTTCACCTCTAAGCTTGGTAGGGTATGGTAAGCTGCAATAGTACTCTGAACCCATACTTGAAGAAAAACTGTGAAATCTAACCTGTATGCAGATGGGGACTGGTTGTACATGTAACTCTCTCTGTGTACGTTGGTTTGATAGTTTTTTCCTGTATTTTCTAACATGGGAACAAAAGCAGATTGTCCGTGCATTTAGTGCTGTTTGGTCACTACCTGTGGAATTATTTTAAGCAATGTCTTACTCTTTGAAATATCATGTATCTATTAAAATATTTGATCAGGATAAAATACTCTGTTTGATTCTTAGGCAAATAATTTTTAATCTACAAATTCTCGCAGGAGAAACATTTTCATATTTGTTTTGTTTTGGTTTATTTTTTAATAGGAAAAAGCAAGTTGATGGCACTTGCCATTTTAACTGAAATACTTAAGACAGCTAACTGCTGCTTCTTCCCAAGTCTTAGGGGCAATTGTTCATAGTGTGCCTGATGTCTCTGAAGGTCTATTTCCCCTTCACTTTTCTTGTGATGGTTTCATGGTAAGACCTGAAAAGTGAGACTACCTTGCTGAGATTCTGTTTTGGACAAACTTAACTACCGGTAGAAGAAAGACTCAGAGATGAAAGGTAGATATTGTTTGGTGGCTTGCTGAACTGGCCACAATTCTTTTTTCTGTTGCGGCATTGTAACAGTTTTTATTTTAGGAGTCAAAATGCTTTTGAATTTGCAGAGCTTTATAGTTGGTAGCAACATTACTTGTTCTTGGTACAAAAATCTGTTATATTCTGTTTTATGTACTGCCATTAGCCAAAACTATAATAAAAAATGCTAAAATACACTTCTTTTTTGTTGTTGTTATGATTCTTTATTATGATCAACCCTAGCAATATTAATTTGTTTATGGTGATATGTTTTAAATATAAAGGAGAAATGCAGATGTGGTTGAAAGAGCACATTGATGAACCTGCATTAAATGTAGTCATTAAGGATTGTACGCTCCTGGTGTACTGGTCCAGTGCATTTCCCACTGGGTGTTACAGAGCTGCCAAAGTCCTACCTATGGGGTCTTGCTTTTTCAACAGCTCTCACCGAACATGCATGTCCCTGCATTATTATGCCAGCATAGAGTGAAGATACTTGTTGGTCGGTGGTGCTTTAAGTGTTAAGGGTCATCGTTGTCTCCAGTGAATCGTGCTTCACCTCTGGAAAGAG
>NW_009650252.1:278183-290428 GCF_000708025.1 Charadrius vociferus
AAGAGTGAAAGGGTGTTTGATCTTTGTTCTAGATATTCCAAAATTACAGATTAAGAGCAGTGTCCTTGTGTCCTTGGTTTTGGATTCTTGAGCTAACTGTTAATACCAGAGGATTTTACAGCAGTACTTTAAACTTGGCATGTGTTGCTTTTGCGTGTGCCCTGGTCTGGACAGCTCGCTTTGGATTGCTGTACTGGATTGCCTGGCATTGCTGGGAGGCCCTTGTTACATGGTCAGACTGCTCCACAGAGGCAAAACCTGTGCATGTTGTGAGCCTTCATCTATGGTTTTAAAGTATGTTTGTGTTTCTTTATCTGAAGTATTTAGTGTGGAACTGGCACGTTAAAGGAAGATTGATCTTTAGGCTATAGTGAGAGAAGAGGCAAGGAAGCATCCAGGGTATGTCAGACCTGCTTTTTGAAAGAAGGCTTTTTGTATTTACTGATAATGGGTTTTTTTCAGAATGGCATCCTTTCTGCCAGGTGTAGAAGACTGCTTTCGTGGAATTCAAATCCAATTCTGGAAAGGAAGGCTGGAAAAGAATTGCACTAAGAGTTGTGCAATTAAATAATTACTGGAAAACTTATTAAAAAAATCTTCCAGATCTGTTAGTTCCCTGCACAGAAACAAAAAGAATGGTAATTGTGGTCAGGGACTGAAATAGCACGTTGAAACCGACATGTAAAACACCGCACAAAATTGGGTAAACTTATTGTAAGCTTTCTAGTCAGAAACGTGTGGATTAGTGTCGGTGGTCTTCTCAAACCTTTTTATTATACACTCATAGGTAGGAAGAAAACGGAAGATCAGGATTGAAAAAAAAAGTATTTTAGTATAAATATTATTGAAATAATGATAAACCTAACTATCCAATTTAAAATGTCCTTTGTACGTTGTTTTGCTATTGGCAGTGCTAGAAGGAATGTTACACATGCATTTTTTTAGGCAGCACGTTGACTTATGTGCTCACGTGCTGGAACAAGTTTTATTTTACTTTAAATCTGCTTAATAAACTCACGCTATCACATTATTTTGGAAGAATTGCAGTGCATTGTCAGTATATGGCTACTCAGATAAACTCATCTGTTTTTTATACGCAGGAGCATAATACAGCTGAATATATTTGGATGCAGGTTTTCTATATGACTCCGTGTGTGTATCATTTTTGACCTTTTTCTCTGAATGCATTTCTCATCCAATTTATGCCTGCACTTCTATGAATGTTTCTTTTCCAGTCCTTTTTGCCCACTCGTACCATTCTTCAACATACTTAGTACGTATTTTCTTCTGCTGTCTGTGCTATACAGCAGATTTTTCTCTTCCGTCTTCAGGCTCCTGCCCTTTCTTTGCTTCTTCCATTTGGTATCCTGCAGATTTCCAGCATTTTTCTCATATTTCATCTGCACTTTTGCGGATTGTAGGTTCCGCTTGTACCAGTTAGAGTGACAGTGTGCTGGCTCCAGAAGTGTTCCCTTTTCTGGACAGAGCAGTTGGAGCTTGGCCACCCTGGCCACCTTGGCTCTTCAGCAAGGAACGAGGAAGAAGATCGTTCAGAGCCTCTTGTGTACCTGTTTCAGGTTGTTGTGAATATTAGGGTGGCTGAGCTGGAGATCAAATTTACACCACTTGCTCCTGGGCTTTCCATTTAGCTGACACCTGTGGATGAATTAGTCATGCCTCTCTCTCCATAAACACTCTAATGACCTCAGAGTGACTGACTGAGGAGACAGCTGTCTTGTGATGCTAGAAGAAAAGAATGCTTGGCATTTCATTAACAAATTCTGCCAAAAAGGACTATATTTGACCTTTCTCTTAACAATGCACTTGCAGTTTACTATCCTGGGCAATGGTATCAAAAAGTCTAGAGCAAAAAGGGGTGGAGTTTTTTTATTACTTTGTCTTCTACAAAAGATGGAAATTAGTAGGATATCCTCACCAAACTCTGAAAGAAATGGAGTTTGGACTTGTAAATCGTAACTTTGTTGTTGGTTGAGTCCTCTGTTGTTTATATTTGAGTAGATGGCATGAATGCAGAGAAGCGTCTTGTTTTCAGGTCACTACCCTGCACTCCACAGTCCTGTCTATCAAGGGGTCGGCCAGACTTGAATGGGTCCTTGTGAGTGTGGATTTTGCTAGCTTGTTTCACAGGTTTAGTGGTTAAAAAAACAGGTGAACAAAATATCTGCTAACTCATTTCTCAACCTCTGTGTGTAGAAAAAGAAAAGCATGGCCTTTTCTGCCTCTTTTCAGACACTTTTTAGTAGATCCTGAAATGCTGCATGCTTTATGGAAGGGTCTGAAATAGAGGGTGAACAAGGTTGTTAATTACTGACGGTCTGGGGAATGTGCAAGAATATAATCCATAAAGGCTTTGGGAAGAATCGAAGCTGTCGCTCGGGAAGACATTGTACTGGAATTCAGTACAAAGAACTCTGTCAAATTATATGATCTTCCATATTTGCTCTTTTCCCAACATTGTGTATGGAGTAGTGCATGAAGAGCACTGGGCTCCTGCTGACAGGTAGAGAGAGAAAGCCGGAAACTCTTGAAGGATTCCTGCGGTGGGGAGGAGGGTATCATTGGGGTGATTGAGACACTTTGTAATTCAATTTGCTGTAGAGCTTTTCCCACAGCCAACGATTCCAGGGTGCATTTCTCAGAAGAGTTAAAACAAACAGTTCTGCTAACAACTTGTTGTCTGAGCACCCTGTTCCCACCATACCTGTCACCTCCTGATCGAGGCTCCGGGCTGCAGTATATCCGAGTCATTCCGACAGCCCAGAAGGCAGAAGGCTGGGAATGCGGTCTGGTTTATCAGCCGGGCAGGCATCTTCCTGGTGCTAGAGCAGCCGTTGGGATTTTAGCTGTGTCCTACTGGACTAGCTGCTTCTGTGTGGCAGCCTGCTGGCCAGGCAGACTGATACGGAGTACAGCACACTAAAGAATCTCTTTGGTCTCCAAAAAAGAGGAGGTGCTGTTACCTGCTTCTGTGTCCTGTTCTATGAAGATTGGAATGACACTGAAATCAGCCTGCTGTCACAGTAACCATGTGCAGTGAAACCAGATTTGGTGTTCATCCTGGGTCAAGTCCAGAAACTGGGAATGGAGGGAATACGAGGAGGAAGAAGTTTGTCTAAGGAGTGGTTTGATGGCCGGCTTTGTTGACGGCGCAGCCCAGACATGAGAGGGTTGCCCGGGTCTGGCTCATAGCCATGGAAGGGTGTGTCGAAGTTTCAGGTGCGATGGGGAGTTTCTGCAGTGTTTACCAAGGCAAGATCTTCTGATGCAGCTGTACGTTTGCAAGTTTAGTTTCGGTGCTTGTAATGCAGTAGACAAATGAAGCTCGCTGCCACCCCCAGGACTGAGAGCCTGTAAGTCTAGCAAGAGAGAGGAGGTGGCCAGCTAGCTCAGACAGAGAACAACATACTTTTCGGAAACTACCTCTGGCTAGAGCAGAGGCGGCCCTGCAGACAGCCTGTTGGGCTGTAAGAAACAGGTCCCACAAAGCAAGAAGTGCTGTGCTTTGATTGCTGTGGGAAAGACTGAGCTCCTTGATAGGAAAAGAAGGAGGAGAGCTCCTTGCTCTGCCAAGTCCGGGGCATACTTCTGCTCGCTTTCTTTGAAACCGGGGATAAATGGGTTTGTGGGACTGATGCAGCTACTTCTTTATGCTCTAGTCTCAGCCCTCCTTGGACCCTCAGCTTTGCAGCTATCTTCTGTGGTGACGTAAGTGGTGCTTGGCGCATTGGATGGAAGGTACAGCTGCCTTCTAAGAGGGGTGCAAGTTGCCAGATACAAATTTCTGCCCAACCGCCTGAGTCACATAAAGGAAGGTATGGCAAAAGGTCAGAGGTATTTGAGTTATAAGACGTGCCAGCCGTTAGCAACTGCACTGTGTTGAGGTGTCATGCATACAGTGCCTCAGGCTGGCTGTCCTCCGGGTTTTTATCGAGAAAAAAATGGAGGCTGGTGGGGCAAAGAGAAGGAATCGCCTCATTTTTATAAGCGGGAGCCAAAAATTCAGGGGAAAATTCCCACGTAGGACACACAGAAGCTCCCAAGTTATGTGACGATAACTCAGCGTATTCTACAGAATAAGTAAATAAACACACCCTGAGAGCTAATGCAAAACACTCATTTAAGCACATACTCTGCTGCTTCAACAGCGTATTTATTAAAAAAAGGAAAAGGCACTGACAGGAAAATGCTTTGTTCAGAGCATGCCCACTCCTGTGCCTTGTAATGTGCAATTCTCCCATTGTTTTAATGTTTTTGATTCATTTTAAGAAGCTTTTCCATAAGGGAGAGCCTAACACCTTGGTCTAGCCAGTCCTGCACTGGTACTTGCTCGAAGTTCTGAGCTTTTTTCCCCCAAAGAGAACACGCAGTTTGGCTTTCCCCTTCCACGGCAGCGAAGCAGCAACTTGCTGACGAGCATTCTCTTCGGGAAGTTTGTACCCAGAGCAAGAAAATTGGGTTTAATCATCCTTGCGTATAGTCTTGGGCTGCCTACTTTATCTACTTCGAAGCACAGAAAAGTGGGGTTGTGCGTGTCCCATCGCTGCGGGCAGCCCCAGGCTGTGCCCAGTTTCTGCCTCTCGGCACCGGTGGGGAGTTCTGTGCTCTCTTTCCTGGTACAAACAGCCGAAAAAATTTGTTTGCTTTTGGGGGGAGAGTGGGGAATCTGACTGGTTTTGCTAGCAGTCTACCATCTGGTTGCCTCATTTTTTGAAACTAACTTAAAAGTAGCATGGTTAGTATTGCTGAAAAGCCCAAACCAGGTTTATTTGGCAGCAAATTAATTGCCACATTTTATCTGTGATTAGTGTTTGTAGATCCTTAATTTTTCTTTTTGTTCTGAAGTATCCTGTCTATGAAATAAGACTTTTTCTCCTTTATATTTAAGATACTTTTTTTTTGAAACGTACACCCTTCTTAACTAGGCTTTTGTGTAGTTGTGGTGACTAAAGTTTATCGGTATGTGAAAAAGACGTGATTTTATTAATTTTTTTTCTTGTTAGAATTTCAGATTTTGGGGGAGTAGTTGTTTCTGTTTGGTGGTGTCTTGTTTCCCCCCGCAAACAATTCCAGAAATTTTTGATGTAGACCTTTTGTACAAGTTGTGACTGGATTGAACCCTCCTGCAGCTCCTCGGAGGTAACAAACACTGGCCTGATTTTAGGGGTAGGGAAATTACATGAACCTCAATGAGTTTGGGATTTTTTTTTAATAAAAAAAAAAAAAAGGTGTGGGGCGAGCCTTCTGACACTCCCAATTTGGGGGGGTGGGGGTTAGGCCTTGCTGCTTCAGGCACGCTTGATTGACCTCACCGTGCTGGTTTTGTTTAGTAAAAAAGAGAAATACATTGCATAGTTGTAGAAAAGGCCATAGAAAAGTATCTGCTTAATGTTTAGGTTGTTACAGGCAAAGAACTAACATCTCTCGAAAAACTTTAGCATTCAGTTTAAAGCAAATTTAGGGAGAATTCTGCAGGTATTTATGCAATAGGATGGATTTACCACCTGGGGGCAATATGCGTTTGGACTGTGTCTGGTTTTTACTGCAGGTTTTGCTTGGACTTTTGTTTCAGCGTTGAGGCTCAGCAGCCGTATTTCTTTACACCTCGAACCTCTCATACACTCCTGATTTTTGTGGCAGTGGTTTGGAACTGCTGCTGGCCAGAGGCTGAACCTCCGGCAGGCAGGACGTGTTTCAACAAGCGCGCTGATCTGACTGAAAGAAGCTGCAGAGCAAGTGCCTGCGTGTGCGCGCGCGCAGGTACGAACATATGCTGTGCTTAATTTGTTTGTTGTAATTGCCACTTTCACCATGAGAGCGAACTTAAAATACAGATACAATTATGAAAGTCAAAGCAGGCTATTGCAAAAAAGGATTGCACCCACTAATTTTTTCTGTTTGTAGGCTAGCAGAATTTTTTCCTGTATGTAAGTGCCAACGCCCATTCTAAAGAATGGGTTAATATTGAAGGTTTAATTCTAGGTCATAGTCTGATGCTAGTGGACTTTGCACTTTATAAAGCACAATGTAATTGCTAGGTAGAGTGTATGTAGAAGGATGACTGAAAAATGCCCTGAAGGGGAGCGACATGAAAAATCCAAAGGATCACCACTGTGAGCAGTGCTACAGCGTGACTGGGGTGGGGGAGCCCAAAGTAGTTAAGATTGGAAGTGGACGCCCCCACACAAAGAGTCTACAAATTTCTGTAGTGTGGAAATTAGTTTCTGTAATTGGTTTAGCAAGATGCTGCTAATGATGAGTACCTTTGACGTTATATCTTTGCCGGTACAATGAAGTGCATTCTGGAGTTTTTGAAGTGTCTTCTTTTACTGTTGCAGAACAATATTGCTTGTGTGCCTCCAGGTCAATTTTAACAGTAACTGAACCTGGTGGAAGAGAATAATTCTGGCAAGTGATTTGTACAGGTATGGCTGTGTTACTCGTTCTTTGTGCTGATCATGCGGATCAGCTCTCCAGTTATCCAGCAATTCCTGTTTGCTTTGGCTTGAGTCTTTTGCCCTTTGCATATGACAGTCAGTGTATTGATCAAGTTCTATGATTTCACTCTCTTCTTTTTATTGTTTTCCTACCATCTGGGGTACACGTGGGCTGTGAGTATAGAACACCACCTGGCTATAATCGCTGAAATTGCCTTGGTTTCCCTACTTGAGCAGTGGTCTGATGCAGCTCTGAGCTGTTTGGTAGAGAACTTGTTTATGACCAATGAGGCAGGTAGAAGAATGATTTGCCAGTTCGTGTAGACCAGTCTCTACCAAGATGTCTGAGACAATGTGGAAGGCAATGCAGAGGACGGGTCAGTGAGATGAGGCAACTAGTCTCCAGCCTAGTTCTGCTGCACAGACCACTGCAAACTATAAAGCGCTTGATTGAGCTCTTCTGGGATGAAACAGGTTCAGACCAGGAATATTATGACCAGTGTAGTCACTAATTGTTGTGACAGTCAACCTGAGATGTGAACACATTTGTGGAAATGACAATTTTTCACTTGGTGGACCTCTGAGGTGCTCTACAGCTGGTATTGCGACACCAGGTCCTCAAAGGTGGTGGGAAGGAGGAGTGATGGCCCTGTGGAGACAGCTATCAGCCCTTGCAGCTACTCCTAGCTGACGCTATGCTTACTCTTAGGGTAACAATGTCTACAGCAAAGTGTTGAATATCCCCAGGTAGTAATTGATGGGAGATGTGTAGTACAAGGCGCTGCAGTAGCTTGAACCAAAATAGGAGTTACAAAACTATGGCTTAAATGATTGTAACTATTTCCATTCCCAGTTATTCCTGTCCTTTGCTATAGACAGAAGGGGAGCCAATAATGTAAATTTTTGGAATTGTTTGTATTGCTATTCTGAGGTAGGAGACCGCTAAGAAACAGAACTTTGTGGTATGTATTTGGAAAAATATGTGCTAACAAAATTAGCAATAGGTACAATTTTTCAGTCTGCAGGGTTTCTCTTTGTCATGATGGAGAATTTGAACAGGAAGGAGCTTTTCCAGCTGTTTGGATGAGAAGTCTGCTTTGAAGGACTTCCTCCACCCTCGTCCAGAGGGCGATTAAAGAAAGCCATTATATCATAGTGTCATAAAAGGGTAATCCTAATTGTCTCACTCAGGGCAAGAGGAGACTATGGTTTAGATTATCTGTAATATTAGTTGAGTGAATGAGTTATACCTCATTATCAGTTTTTATCTCACAAGGATAAAATTGTACTTTGTCCTGACGCTGCATCCTTCCAATAGCTGCAGCTGACTTTCATGTGTAATGACATTGTTCTTCTTCCAGCTTCGTTCTCTAAACTTCCTCCTTTTGTAAAGGATTCAAACATACAGACTCTGGATGGCCAGAGAGTTTGCCGTCATAGGAGTTAAGGAAACTCAGAGGTCTTAGTGGGTGGCTGTGAAGAATGTATTGCTGAGTGCATGTGTAGTGGGTTAGATAACCATCCGTTCCCTCTTTGAGACTTCAGATTCACCAAACACCATGTCTCAAGCTTGTTTTGTATGTCCCAGTTGCTGAGCATTTTTGTCAACGACCATGTGTAGAACAGAGGTTTGGCTTGGTAAGGTGCTTCCGATTTGTACCCCATTTGTCTGGGAGCAGGAACCACATCAGCTGTTCACGGGCTGCTCCCTGCCAAAGGGTTCAGTAAGGGCAGAGTGCAGAGCCATCCTTGTCTTCTGGCTTGTAAAAGTGGAGTTTTGTCCCTTCTTGTCCCTTCCCCTGCTTGTGGTGGAAGGAACTGAAGGTGGCAGGTGGTGCCATGTTTCTTCATAGCCTGGTCCTAAGCAGGTGGGTAGAACTGTGAAAATGGGTGGTGACTTCTCTAGCAGGGACAAGTCACCTGTTGTAGTGACTTGTATGTATGTTATCGTTTGCTTATATATATGATAAAACCTGTTCTGGAAAGGTTTTGGCATTGTGGCAGCAATAGCTGACAGGTACCATCAGCACGGGTGGTATTTTCTGCCCTGAAGAATTGGGAATGCAGGGATGAAAAGGAGAGACTTCTTAAGGTTCAGGTTCATGGCAAGTAAACTGGTCTCAGAGGAATACCTGTGCGTCCTGCTAAACTCCTCATGCGGCAATGGAAAATATTTTTTTTTGCCTGTGGTGGGTGGAAAGGCGAGAAATGAGCTCCATGTAGAAACAGAGGTACAGGGTATGGGGACGCTAAAACACACAGAACCTTCGGTGCCTTTTCATTACTGGATTGTTTCAGCGCAGTAAATCATAGAATCACAGAATGGTTAGAGTTGGAAGGGACCTTAAAGACCATCTCATTCCACCCCCCCTGCCATGGGCAGGGACACCTCCCACCAGCCCAGGTTGCTCCAAGCCCTGTCCAACCTGGCCTTGAACACCTCCAGGGATGGGGCAGCCACAGCTTCTCTGGGAAACCTGCGCCAGGGGCTCACCACCCTCACAGGGAAGAATTTCTTCCTCATATCTGATCTAAATTTCCCCTCTTCCAGTTTGAAGCCATTCCCCCTCATCTTATTACTACATGCCTTTGTAAAAAGTCCCTCTCCAGCTTTCTTGTAGGTGCCCTTCAGATACTGGCAGGCTGCTATTAGGTCTCCCCGGAGCCTTCTCTTCTCCAGGATGAACAACCCAAACTCAGCCTGTTCTCACAGGA
The DNA here is from genome assembly GCF_000708025.1 of Charadrius vociferus. Classification (NCBI taxonomy): domain Eukaryota; kingdom Metazoa; phylum Chordata; class Aves; order Charadriiformes; family Charadriidae; genus Charadrius; species Charadrius vociferus. The sequence goes on from NW_009650252.1 coordinate 287,354, forward strand.
GAGAGGCTCCAGCCCCCAGAGCATCTTTGTGGCCTCCTCTGTATCTGCTCCAACAGGTCCATGTCCTTCTGATGTTGAGGGCTCCAGAGCTGGATGCAATATTCCAGGTGTGGTCTCACAAGAGCAGAGCAGAGGGGCAGAATCCCCTCTCTCACCCTGCTGGCCACGCTGCTGGGGATGCAGCCCAGGGTGCTGGTGGCTTTCTGGGCTGTGATCGTGCATTGCTGGCTCATGTTGAGCTTCTCATCCACCAACACCCCCAAGTCCTTCTCCTTGGGGCTGCTCTCCATCCATTCTCCACCCAGCCTGGATTTGTGCTTGGGATTGCCCCGGCCCACGTGGGACGTGTTTTGTGTAAGCAATAAAAGTTAGCAATATACAGTGAAGCACAAACAGCAGGGTGTTGATGCTTCTAAAGACTTTACTATGTCTGTAATTATTGCTTCCTCTCCCTGACCGTGATCGTATGTTGCTTTTAAAGTAATCATAGAATCATAAAGTGGTTTAGGTTGGAAGGGACCTTGAAGATCATCGAGTTCCAACCCCCTGCCATTAATGTTTAATCTAAACCTGCCCTCTTCCAGTTTATAGCCATTCCCCCTTGTCCTATCACTACAGGCCCTAGTAAAAAGTCCTTCCCCAGCTCTCCTGTAGGCCCCCTTTAGGTACTGGAAGGCTGCAATAAGATCTCCCCGGAGTCTTCTCTTCTCCAGGCTGAACAGCCCCAACTCTCTCAGCCTCTCCTCATAGGAGATATGCTCCAGCCCTCAGATCATCCTCGCGGCTCTCCTCTAGACACGCTCCAGCAGGTCCATGTCCTTCTTATGTTGGGGACTCCAGAGCTGGATGCAGCACTCCAGGTGGGGTTTCACAAGAGTGGAGTAGAGGGGCAGAATCACCTCCCTTGACCTGCTGGCCACAGTTCTTTTGATGCAGCCCAGGATACGGTTGGCCTTCTGGGCTCCAGTCACACATTGCTGGGTCATGTTGAGCTTCTCATCAATCAGCACACCCAGGTCCTTCTCCTCAGGGCTGCTCTCCAGCCATTCACCGCCCAGCCTGTATTTGTGCTTGGAATTGCCCCGACCCAGATGTAGGAACTTGCACTTGGCCTTGTTGAACTGCATGAGGTTGGCATGGGCCCACCTCTCCAGCCTGTCCAGGTCCCTCTGGATGGCATCCCTCCCCTTCAGCATGTCTACCTCACCAAACAGCTTGGTATCATCGGCAAACTCACTGAGGGTGCACTCAACCCTACTGTCCATGTCACCGACAAAGATGTTGAACAGTACAGGTCCCAGTACTGACCCCTGAGGAATGCTGCTCATCACTGGTCTCCACTTGGACATCAAGCCATTGACTGCAACTCTTTGAGTGCGACCGTCCAGCCAGATTTGTTCGCATCAGATTTGTTCTCCAGCTCAGGAACAGCTGGTTTTGTGCACAAGAAAAACTTAGGGCTGTTTTTAGATGTTAAATTAAGTGATCGAAATGAAGATTACTCTGAAGGGTCTGCACTTTAAAGGATGTGAAACTGTATTAGCGCTTATCCTGCAAATAAAATCAATTACTCCATTTTCACTGCCTGTGGAAGCGCAATGCAAATGGTACGCAAAAGAGGGTACTGAAACACCCTTTTCAGTAAAGAAAGCACTTCAGTTTATTGCAATCACAAATGCTTTTACGAATGGAGTAATCTAAAATGTTGCATATACATTTGCAACTTTCCTAATTTTTTTGTATGCATGAGATTCTCCAGCTCCATTTCACTCTGTAAAGAGAAGAAATAATGGGATGTATTTTTAAAACCTTGTGTCTTTTTTTTTCTTCTTTTGAAGAGATGAGAATGTTGCTAGTCAGGATTTACTCATTAAAATTGTGAGTTGCTTCTTTCTGTGGGTGAAGCAGCTCCAGGTTGAAAGGGCTATTTGGAGTGATTTATGAGTTTTGTTAATATAAAACTCATAGGCTATGCTAATATTTTGTTTTTCAAGTTGTTGTGAAAAGGTCAAGTTTGCAGAAACAAGGTGGCTCTTTGCATTTCTTGTGCTATTGGCCATCCATCTTTCCCTGGAGAAAGCCAGGTATTTCTCTCCGTTCCATTGCTTCTTGTCTTGAAGAGTGGACTCCTGTGAGACGTGGGCTCTTGGGGCGACCGGGAGGGTTTGTGGAAGGCAGCCCCTTTTAGGCAGGGCTCTTCCTCGTATCGCTCGGTCTTGGCAGCTGCTTTGGAGCAGGCTCTGAATCCGGCAGGTGCAAAGGTCTGTTCATCCTGCCCTCAATTTCTCTTATGGTTTGAGAAACCCACAACAATTTATCATCGTTTAGACAATTATTCTCTCAACTGATGATGCTTCCCCATGCAGGAAGGGGAAATCAGGGAAAAAACAAGGAAACCAAGGGTTGAAATATAAATATATTTAATAGGATAAGAGTAGATAATTAACATTAAGAACACCAAAGAACCAATATTGATCCTGATGCCAATATAAAATACACAAGGACTATCCCCAGCCCGTTCTACCTGTAGAAGCTGTGCACTCCCAGCAGTGACAGCCAATGTGGGGCACCACGAGCACTGCGGCTTCAGGAGGAAGGGAAGGGCTCAGGGCTCCGGCACCGGGGTGAGGAGTTCTCAGGATGGCAGCCGTCACGGGAGAGAGAGAACTCCTCAACAAACTTTCTAATTTCTATGGAATGTGCCGTTCGTGGTATCAAATAACCCCGTTGGCCAGTTTGTGTCAACTCCTCCTCATCCCCACACCTGGTGAGCTCGAAAACCCAGAGACCTTCAACCCCACACACCATCTCTGGCTATAAAGTCAATATTTTCACAAATTCAGACACTGGAGTCTTCTAAAAGTGCGTTTTTCCCAATCATTGGAAGAGGAATCAGTCCCGTGTCGCTCAAACCAGGGTAATTTCCTACAAGCTTGCTGCTTGGCTCTTTCTATCCCTAGCTAAAAAGTGTCCGTGAAAAACAATGTTAACTTAGCAGAGACCCGCGATGTTCTTTATTCGAGGTAAAACGTCTGCGGATCGGTGCCTGATCTCACCGCCCCCGCCCCGTGGCCC
>NW_009650252.1:290912-292855 GCF_000708025.1 Charadrius vociferus
GGCTGCCGGGGGTCCGTGCTGCGCCAGCCCGCCGGTTCCCGGTGGAAGAAGCTCCTCTCTGGCCTCCGCCCTTCTCCGTCCTCCCTGGGCATCCATCATCTTCTGCAGGCCAAGCGTGTGGCCTCTGCCGCTGCGGTGGAGAGCCGTGGGACCCCTTCCCTGGTCCCGACGAGGTTGGTAACATGAGTCAAGGGTCTGGGTTTCAGGTGTCTCCCCTGGTGCGGCTGGGGCACTCGTAGTCTTCGTACCTCTTTGTTGGAGTTGTTGGATTCTTGACGCATCCCTTGGTGCCGCCCCGGTGAAGTGATGTTAATGGGTTGCTGTTGTCTAGTCAAAAACATAAAAGAGGAAAGTTTGCTTCTAGTGGACCAAAAGGACCTGATTTGAGAACTCCTGCCGAGAGCGATTCCTTGCTGCTGCCTGTGGGTTCACACCGTGTGCAGGTGGTGGACATCCCTTCCTCTGTGAAGCGGGGATCACCCTGCTCACACCCGGGAGCTGGGCTGGGAAACTTCAGACCAGTCTTCTGCATAGGTGAGGGAGGGAGCGTCGTAGTGACTCTTGTCACTGACCAAAACGCAAAGTACTTGGAGGAGTTCCTTTGAAAGCCCTCGGTTTCTTGCCCAGGTGTACACTCAGGTGTATGCTGCCTTTCCGTATTTGCTGTTAGCTTAAAAACATTGTCTTTTTTCTCAAAAAAAAGTTTACTCCATTTAAGTGGAAGCTAAAATTCATTGCTAATTCGATGCTATTTTGAAAAAGCAAAAAAAGTACATAGCTACCTAAATTTTGTAAGTTTTGTTCCCAGCTGCTCCTTCTGACTCACTCAGGGCCAAGAGCAATGCTCATTCTGTTGCTGCCTCGGGGAGCTGATTTAGCTTTGCCTGGTCCCTGTTGATAGGAAATTATCAGGATAAGCCCTCAATGCAAAGAAGTTCAGGGTGGGTGGATGCAAGGAAGATTTTTTTTTTTTTTTTTTTCTTAGAACCGTTAATATTGTGGTAACATTGCATTTTGGTTTTGCATTGGTGAGGAGGTAAATGAGACCTTGTTGTGGCTCGCCTGGGGTGGGAGCCTCTCAGAGCTGTTGAAGACTTTCTCTGCTCTGCTCGTAGAACCTCTGGTTCTTCCCGGTGCTTGCAGCCTGTCTCAGGCTTCACTCGTTCACTTTACTCCACCTTTCATTTAGTCAGCCCTTTTAACTGAAACGCTCCCTAAATCATGGCACAATGGGTTTTTTTAAGAAACATCATATGTAGTCAGCTTGCTTAAAGCATGGTATGAAACTATAATTGGTGGTGAAACTGGAAATAGTGCTTGGCTTGATTAATACTCCTCACATTTCTGGTTGTTGAGGCAGCTGGAGCAGGCCAGGCTACTTGAGGATTTTTAATAATTGTAATGGCGTAAGCAGCGTGCACCGGGAGGGCACTGGATGTGGCATAGGGAGATGTTCACAGCTGCCATGCAGCGGGCAGGGCGCTGCTTTTCTAGTGAAGTGTGGCTTGTTTCTGCACATTGTGTTTTCTGCCTAGACGCTTGTTAGACCTTCAAAATCTGAAAATATTCTGGCTGGGGACTGGTCTAGTGGTACATATTTTTAGGAATGTGTCATCAGCAAGACGCGAGGCCAAGCCCCGTTGAGTTCACTTTTCCTGTTAGCACCAGTCAGGAAGGACTTTGGCATCTGCAGTTTCTGTTTGATGTGACTTTGGTCTCTCCTGGCTGGTAACCAAAGCTAGTAGAAGTACCCAAGAGCTCCTCATTTAGTCTGGAGTTGGGTGGCCTGCCTGCCTTGCCTTTGGGAACCGGCTGGCTTCAGCTGGAGGGTTGGCTGCCAAAGCCTCTCTGCCACGGGGCTGCTCCCTGCGCTGCCTCGGCTGTCACCGCTCACATCTTTTTCCTTTTGAGTAACTGCAGGGTCTGTCCCTTCCAGTGGCTGG
>NW_009650252.1:292894-393315 GCF_000708025.1 Charadrius vociferus
GGTTGTCTAATAAATAGCCTCCTGAGGAGTACAACGGATTCTGGGCAACTTCAGTTGCTCATATGCTTCCAAATGACAGTAGGAAAATCTTACCATACGGTTAAGTTATAAGGTAGACAGGATCAAGGGGTTTATAGATGACCCTGAGCTCTGGTTTCTCTTCAGATTAGCAGGTAGAGGTGTAACCTGGGCAACTGTCTCTGCTGATTTTTGCTGTTGTGGTGGTTTTAAAGTTTTTCTCCTTGGCTGTGTGGCTGCACAAACTAGGAAGTTCAGTGAAAGGATGCGCACGAAACGGTCTGAGAAAGAAGCTTCCTGCTAGTCTGTCACCTAAAACTGGTAGATCGGGCACTGGGCAGCGTATGCACTCTTTTAAGGTTGAGTTCATCCTCCTCCTGGTTTCTTGTCGCGCGTGTCCTCAGCTGGGAGGCTGGAGGTGTCTCTGCAGTGGTCTCGAGCTGTGCTGCTCGGGCAGGGCTCTGTAGCGCTTGCAAGGGCTCTGAGACTGCTAAGCCAAACGAACCTTGTGGTAGGTGTAAGTAGGTAGGAGGCATCTGTCTCCTCCTCTGATAAGTTCATCTGTAACAGCGGTCTGCAAGTATAAAAAAAAAAAAACCCAACCCGTAACGTTGAAACCCACTGGTCTGCAAGCCAGGAAGACATTTGACCACTCTCCAAGTGTGCAAGGATTAAAACCTAACCTCCCCCTTAATTTTTAACAACACATCAGGCTGGCTCCATTTTACTCCGCAGAGCAGGCTGCCTACCTACTCAAAGTGTAGAGGGACAAAGGAATGTTTTCATGATCTGCCTCTCTCCTTTTTAGACAAACCACGTTTATTACAAAACAATAATCTAACACTTCACTGAATTTTTTGTAGTGTGGTGGCCATGTGAAGGCTGTCCCAGCATCAGTATGCACATACTTTTGATTGTTCAGACATTGTGTGGTATTTGGGAAATGCAACCAAAAGCACCAAGGAGCCTATTGGTTGTCGTGTGCATTTCTGCTGAGCGCCTTGCACGTTGTTGCCAAATACTTCATGTCAGCAGTGGCTTTGTTGGGAACGTTGCATCCTGAGCACGTGTGCCTTGCATTTACGTAGACCCCACGGCAATCCCCCTGCGAATATTGCCACCGCTCCTGTGATGCGGGAGAGCCGGGGAGAGGCATGCAGTTTTTTTTTTTTCCCCCCATGTCAAATGAAAGATTTGCTCTGCAACAACTGCCACCAAACTGTGAAAGTGAGGATGGTGATGTAGAAGTCGGCTTACTTGAACTAGTGTAGATGTCTGTAATTGAGATTTTTGCCCACTGACTTAATCTGGGTACAGCACAGGTTTGCTAATAGGGTGAAGAACTGTTATCTATGGCAGAAATCTGCGTTACGAAGGTGCTGAGCTGCCAGCATTGGTTGGAGTAGTTAGGGTTTTGAGTCATTATTTTGGGGGATGAAGAAAGTTAATTGTTCCTGTTATCTCAGGGTGCGGTCATCTTAGCAAAGTCAATGGGGCAGCGAGGTACCAGTGAAAGGCAGAGTCCTGCCTTACCCTCCTCTGCCTGCTCCAGGTGGCTTTTTGTGTGCTGGCAGCAGCACTCCTGCTTCTTGTGGCAACCTTGTTTAGGGAGCTAAATTGGCAGAAAAATTAATCGGAAATTAAAATGGCAGTATGTAAGGAGGGCATAGGGCACAGGTTTGACCATCCTGTTTCCTAACCATGTTTTGGAATAGTTCTTTTTTTTTTTTTTTTTTCTTTCTGTACTTTTTTTCCGAGAAGCTAGATTTTTGACCAGAGTTTCATCAAGTTATTTGTTGGTTTTGACAGCAGGATGATGAACATTAAATAAGGACTTCGTATGTCATTGTGCTTGAGTGGGTAGTATTTTCATATGGAATATCTGTGGAAAACTGTCTTTCAGGCTGCAATCCTCTGTTTTCTTCCATGTTTCTTTAGACTCTGCTCACTGTTGAAAGATGGGAGAGATAGAAGGAACATACAGAGTCCTGCAGACTCCTGGCTCTCGGTTGGGTGTCCAGAAGACCTCAGGAGTGAGTACCTTGGAGCCGGGACAGAACCTCTCTACTGCGATGGTATCATCACCTGCCAAAATGCATGAGCGGGACCTACCAATCAAAATAAAGATGTTGGACAACACAGTGGAAGTACTTGACATTGAGGTAAGAGAGGTTTGAAGCTGATTTCAAGTACACTTATCCCCCAATAGCTCACAGGATGTGCCGTTGCACTGAGCTGGGACGTTTTGAGGCAATATCTGAATAAAGATTCCTGTAGGGATTTTACCTACTTACAAGTAGTTAAATGAGTAGCACAGCTTGTTTTTTAAAATCTTTTAAGTATAACAGATGTTTTCTGTTTTTAACAGACTTTAAATGCAGGCACACACTGTAACAAGAAGCTTTTACTGTTATTTGCTTTGGGGGAACACCAGCTATCTTCTGCCAAACTATTCTTGCTTCCTGAGCCACATGCAGCTTTGTTGATTTGGCAGTTGGGAGAGACGAAGAGATTTTTTTTTTTTTTCAGTTACTACTTTTTATTAATTATTTTAATGGTTTGTATTCTCTCCAAGTAAACTTGCTCCTATTTGAAAGCTTTTGATTGTTGCTACACTTTGGGAGGGAAGCACCAGAGGGGTGTCAATGTTTCTGAAAATTTGTATTTAAAAGTATTCTTGCTTCGCAGTTGGGGAAATCTGCCTTAAGAAATACAAGGCGTGCTCAAATTGGGGTGGTTCTATTTTTAAACAATCACCATCTTTTGTTCTTCAAATTCTTCTTTCATTCTCAGCATTAACTTCAGACTTTAATTTTAGCTTGGCTAAAGATCTGTTGTTAGAAAACAGCTCTGTTCTAGTGAAGGTACTCGGCTATCAGGTATTCCACGTTAGTACCAAATTGACTTTATAATTAGTACTCATAGCCTTAGTTTGTTGCATAGACTTAAACAGGTTTTTCCAAATGGATGTCTGTGGAGCTCTAAAGAAATAGTGGCTTTTGGGGATGTCTTCTACAGATTGCTGTCCAGCTGTTCAACTCTCAAAATATGAAATCTGATTTTTTTTTTTTTTTTGGTTAAGTGTGAGGCTGTGCCTTTGTCCTCCCACCTGAGGACACAGAGGGCACAGGTAAACTCATCCATCCCTCATTTACTGCATAGAACACAAAAAGCTTCTTTTTTAAAAAAATTATGCTAGAATGTTTTTAAATAAACATCTGCTGACCTTGGTTCTATGGAAGTGTGATTTTATTTTTTTTTTTTGTGTTTCAAGCTGATGGAGATGTTGCTTACGTATTTTTCTTTTAAAAAAGAAGACAAAAAACCCAACCAAGCAACCCGTCCAACCCTGTAATTTTGAAAATAGGTGCAAGCTGTTAAAATCAAGAAAGAATTTATAACTCCTAATTTCTGCTTTATTACACAAAGTCAGTGACTAGAAATCTCCTGTGTATTAGCATAGATGCTTTCCTTCCCTTCCTTGTCATATTTGTACCAACTGTCTGTTCTTCTCATGCAAATCATCCACTTCCCTCAGTAACCTTACCCTCTTCATCTTTATAACTCTTATCTGGCTCTTTCTGACACAGTTGAGGCCTGCTTTTGATGCCTTTGATCTACTGCTGAAGGGAAATCCTTTGGCTACGCTTGCCTCTGACAACCTCAGGCTTGCTGATGCTTGCGTGGCCCTGTGGTCCCGTCCTGGAGCTCTGCACTAGCTTCTCCACTGCCCTCTAACCTCTGAGCACCCTCCCTTGGTTCCCCTTGGTTCTTGTCTGCGCTCGGTAGCATTCACTACTTTTCACAATACCTTGTTTTTTGAAACTGTCTTGACCTAGTTCTTCTTTGTCTGCTGAAACAGTCTTGACTGTATATCCTTCCAGTTCTCTTCATTGCTCTCTGGCTTCCATTGCAGGTCCAGTTTAGCTCCAATCCTTAACCCCTTGCCTTACCCTATGGTACTTTGTTGTTAGTCTTACCACCGAACACAAGCTCAGCTGTGGCTCAGTTCTTTCCCATGTCTCAACTCTCGACTGTCTCAGCTCTAAATAAAATCAGCCTTTGCCTGATGAAACTTAGTTTTGATATTTGTGTGTCACATCAAGCTTCAAATGTAAAAACCCCGTAAATTCCCCACTCACGCTATTTTTTTTACTCCTGTGGGTTTCGCTTCTCTGACCAATAATGTAGTTTCTATTTACCTCCATTCCTTCATTTCCTTTAGTGGGCCATCTCCTGCAGGCACGCTGTACAATCTCTAGGATGGTGCTGTTTAAACAGCTCAAATTCATCCTATCCAGGACCACCTCATTTCACACCTTCATTGTTGCCATTGCCTTCTAGTTGGCTTTGGCCTTTCCAGCCTTGCTGCATACGTATCCATTTCGCTTGTTGCAGTAAGAGCGAACCTGCTCAATCGTTGCTCTGAGCAGCTGCTACTGCCTGACCATTTTTTCCATTGCTCCACTGCCTCCCTGTCTTTGTAGCTTTAAATGCAGGTTGCTTACCTCTGCTTTCAAGGTCCATCAGGGCCCTGCCTGTAGTCTCCTGCAGGGGAAGGTGCTTGGCTCCATCCCCTAACTGGGCCAAAATGCCGTACCTTTGTTGCTGTTGCTGTTTTTTCCCCATCACAATGAGAGGTTTTTTGGAAAGAGGTTTTTGTCTAAAGGAGGAAGTAAATGATAGCAAACACGGATGACGTATTAAAATGCCTCCCAATTTGGTTGGTGGACTGGTGGGATATCAGTAACTGCTGACTACTGTTTGTGATGGAAAAGTGAAATTTTTCACTTGAGGATCGAGGGCAAGAATTAGGAAACATCAGCCCCATTTGCTGAATAGGTGGTGTGGGCTAGCACGGATGTGTTTTTTTAAAAAGCAGTGAGAGAAATTCATGATTAAGCAGCTGTCCTGGAGAGATTGAGGCTCTGATTACAGTGCCGCTTGCCCACTCCTCTTTGCTTTTGCCATTTTTTTTACTGGATGTGGAAACGAGAGGGGGTGTTGTGTTCATTACCTGCTTCCTGGGGTTTGTGTTTATTGATTCAGGTCAGCAATAATTTGTCAGTGTAGTGAGACTCTGAGGCCTTTCTCATAGGTGCTGCTGGCACTGCCTTCTGATGGAGATGTAGCTTATTGCAAAAGGCATTTTTTCTCCCTCTTCAAATCATGTTCCCTCCTGTGTTTCAGAACTATGGCAAATAATTTTTTACACAGAAAAGTGGTGTGTGGGTGGAAGAGACTGACAGCAGTCAGCTTCTGGAGAGGGACCTTCCCCAGTTACTAAACAGAGTAACTGCAGTAATGATTTAATCCATGTGGCTTTTCCTTGTTATCCCCTCCTTTCTCCAAGATGCATTTAGAACATTTGCTTATCTCCTGGCAGGTGTTGGGGGGATACTCTTGTTTGGTAGCTCTTCCCGGTCACTTGGGTTTTTTAACTCACCAAAGAGTAAGAAAGAGACCAATAAAGTGGCATAATGGATGGGGTGAGAACAAAAAAGGAAAGGATAGTCTTTCAGAGACAGTTCAATATCGCTCCAACCCACTGCCTTTTGTCCAGAATCCACTGTCTCTGCTCTCACTGTCTGTAGTTTAAGGTTTTCTTTCTAACTACGAATTTTGTTAATCAGTAAGAGGGAGCTATTTAAAGTATGCTGGGGCAGAGCTCTTTGGTGAATCTTTTGAATGGTAGGGGATGGAGAAACGCTCAAATGTCTTCTAGAGGTTAAAATACTCTGGTTTCTCCTTTGCTTCTTGAAACGAAAGAGAATTAAATGTATCCATCCCAAGCTAGACTGGAATATTAATTATCTTCAGGAGTTGTGTGTTTTTCCCTTTTTACAGCCAGCTTGTTCAGTCAGTTCAGATCTTGCACGTGCTGTATCATGGGATACCTGTCCTCTTCCCTTCAAGCTAAGTCTGTCCAAATGAGTGGCTTTGCAGACCACTAGATGAATGATTGGAAAATTCAATTTAAACCAGACCGTGGGCACACTCCAAAGTAACCAGGGTTTTACAGCAGAAGTTCTGCCAGGTTTCCTGATTTTTCTTAAGCGATTAAACTTTGAGGCCTTTGATCCGTGTAAAAAATATGGCAGCCTCTTAAGTAGAAGGGCCTGGGCTGGGTTTAATTTGCCAAAATGACCACTTGGTGAAATTAGACTTGTCTGGTGCTGGTTAAGGGAGACAACCAAATGTGCTGTAGCAAAGGCTAACTGAGGCTGTAGGAATGCAGGGTATAGGAAATTGTGATTTATACTTGCTGAAAGCTTTTGCGTTGGTTTGTGGTAGAGTTGGAAGAGGAGTGTATTACAGGGACAGACCGTTGATGACAGAGTACAGCATGAGCGCTGGGGTTAATGGAAACAAGGGGTCTGTATGCATGGCGTAGCTGGAAGGAGAGTGGTACTGACGGTAGGTGAGAGTCTGTCCTAAAATCCCAGCATGCAAAATAGCAGGTTTAGTCAACAAAGGGGGCAGAATTGCCGTGTCTCCCAGCTGCTTTCTGGGGTGCAATACCTTTTTTGGGCAGCCTGTAAACAGCCAGACTGTAAGGTCTGTCTCTCTGACCCAGTTTTCTCTTTGCACTAGCTTACAAGCCATTTAATGGTATTGGTGCCGTAACGTCATGTTTAATATTTGGTCTATATATTGTTCCTTACGTAGGAAATAGGTGTGCTTGCTTTCTTACGTGAATTATGCTCTATGCTATGAGGAAGTGCCCCAGAAAAAGAAGTTTAGATTATTATGCTTCAAGTTTGCCCAACTCTTTGGGGAGTCTTCCAGTTTGGGGAGAACTTGGCACCTCTTCACTTGTGGGTCCTTCCTCCTCTCCTTCTGCTCGAAGCGATCTGACAGCTTGTACATGCCTTATGACTTCCCTTGGTGTGGAGAGAGAGTGTTCAGCTTGCACACACTGAAAAATGCTGCTTGTCAGTAACTTCTTATGGCAGCATTAGTACTGCTAAGAGCTTCGTTGGGGCTGAAGCAGAATTAAGTAAGAAATATGCATCTGTTAAAAACAGATAGCGTGCTGCGGGCAGTGAAAAACATCTACTCTGAAATGATTTTTAAGAGAGGCCATCCTTACCGTGGGCCATGGCGAACCCTGAGCCAGCGTTTCGGCACTGCAGCTTCTCTGGTAGGACGGGGCAGCCTGCCACCGGCTCTCGGGCAGAGCCAGGCTCCGACATGAGCTGCCCTCCTGCCTCTCCCTGGCTCTCCCTTCACCTGCTTAGACCTTCCTTTCACAAAGGCTTTTTTTCCCCTCTGCTGTAAAAGTATTAACAGCTTAAATATGTGGGAAGTGGGAGGACAGGCTGCTTCTGAATCCTATTAAGCGCTGTGCTGAAGGAATTGAGATGCTGTGTTAGTCAGCTCAGTGTTTTTCTTCCCTGGCTGGGAAGAAATAGTCAAAATTCCAGAAAGAATCATAGCCAGATGTTTGTCATTGCTCCGGTTTGAGTCTCCTAAATATGGGAAATAAGCAGCCTTAGGACTTATTTTTGTCTGACCTCAGAAGAGAAAGTTAGTAATTCACTATTTAAAATTTGAAGTTATTATAAAGTTTAAAAAGAAAGTAATTGAAGCTTTGCAGTTTGTCTACTGTTTGATTCTACGATAGATTTTTTTTTTTAAACCTGTTATTTTGTGTTTGGGGGCTTGACTTTTTTGATGCTATGTAGGAATGTGGTATTGGGTGGGGAAAGGTAAAACCGCAGCCATTTTATTGGCAGACATTTGGGGGGTGTGTGGTTTTGTTTTGTTTTTTTTTTTTAAGGGAAGATGTGAACTTAAATTGGATTATAAAAACAATTTGCTACTTTACATTTCTCTGGACATTAGGTGTCCTGTTATGTGAAAAGAAAATTGAGTTATACTGCAGCAAAGGAGAAACAATTTGAATATTCCTGTACTAAAAGTCTATTATAGGCACATATTGTAACTTAAAACACAGAAACCATTTAGTAAAATGATGAAGTGTTGTCACAGTCCTTGAAATATGGACGTAATAGATTGAGTTCATAACAGTTTGTGTGGCCGTGATACACTATAGTGAGTGTGCTTCACCACATGATGTGCACAGGTAAAAAACTTCTCTTGTTTGGGGTCGGAAGAGTGAATTGAGGAACAGTATGAGAGCCACATTTACTTAACGTTGAGTTGGTGTAAAGCTCTTTAAGCTCTCTTTACTTTATCGTAAGCATACTGAGAACTTTCTGCCTGGAATTGTTCTGTCCGGATGAGATCTGATAAAGTAAACCATAAAGTAAAGCATAACTTAGCGGTCTTGGCGTATGTGCAGTGGTACAGTTCTTGTACTTAATTCCTTTTGGGTGCTTTCTGAAGTAACTGATCTACAGCCCTGTAAAGAAAAAGCTGTTCCGTGTTAGCTTCCTTACTAATTCAGGTAATGTGTTGTCATCACTAATAAAGAAAGGAAATGTTTTTAGTTTCTTAAACAATTCTGCAGAATGCAGTTGTTCGTTTCTTTTTTTCATAATCTGGTGAGGAAGGATAGTGAAAATCAGCTGAAATTAGTCTTACGCCATTCTATCAAAATAATGGCAACAGATGCTGTATTAAAAAAAAATTCTCTGGAAACTTCGTCTGCGTGTGGGTGACATTCAAATTTGGATTGATAATCCTGTAGAATATCTAGAGCCTGACAGTGAGGAAAAAATCCCCAGGAAACACCCCACAATCAGTTAAAGGCAGCTACAGAAATGCAGCATGCTCAGAGGCAGTTCAGAGAAATTTGAGGTTAGTGACTCCTGAGAACAGGGTCTTGATGTTGAGCAAGGATGGTGTCACCTGGTACTCGGCTGTGTTCAGAGGAGCAGAGCCTTGTGAATGGGCATTTAAATAAACAGGGTTGCAAAAGCATACCTGCGTGTCATCTGTTTCTCCTTGCAAAAAAAATCCATTTCTGGCAAGGGCAGTGCCACCTACTTGTGTAAGAGGGAGGCCGTACAAATTGAATATATAAAAAAACTCTGCTCTGGCGATGATACCTGGTGTAAAAGATGTAGTACTTAAGTTTCTGATGTGGGATATGGAGGGGGCAAGACCTGTCTGTCCGACAGAGCAGACACTCATGAATAAAAACCATAAGTTGAAAAGAAGAGAGAAGGAAAAAAAGGGTATTGAGCTGCCAAGTAGCCTATAATGTGAGTTCAGATATGCTCCTGAACGTCTTTGAACAGCTTCTACGTGTGCTGCTGCCCTGACCTTAGCTGTGTGGTTGAAACCCTCAGGTACCAAATGTGGCAAGGAAACAAAAATCAGGCTGTCAAAATTGGAGTATATGGCTCTTTAGTAATCTCTTCTCAGTTGTAGTAGAACTTGTGATGTATTTTTGACACGTTTGTAGCACTGTGCTTGGGTTTTGCACACTTTGCATATAATTCGGAGCGCACTTGTGATGGTGAAATGAAGCAGGTTTGAAAACGTCACTTAAGCAGTTGTTTCTTCCCATTCTTGCGTCAGAGGAATGGAAGATAAGGTATTTTTAACTAATCAAGCCTCCTTGCTGCTCAGGCGAGACAAATGTGGAGAGCTCAGTTGAGGGTCCACTTTCCCAACAGCGAGAGCCGGGCTGTGTTTGACATTTGCTGCCTGAGCTACTGCTCTTCTCCTCTGGCTGCCCATGGCAGGAGGCTTGGGCACAGCACTCAGTGGAGCCTGAGCACAAAACGGGAGTGGTAAAATACCCATATTAGTTTAAAAAAAGAAAAAAAGGGAAAAAAAAAAAAAAGGGAAAAAGGACTTTGTAGAGACTCTGTGTTAGACCTGTCCAACGTGTACTTCAACTGAAATCATGAAGGACAGTCATCACTGTGGCCCTCAGCCCACTTCTCGGGCAGCTAGCCCAAAGCCAGAGGTGTAGGAAGGACTCCTGCTGGCAAGGGGGAAGCTGACAAAGCTTGGCCTTGTCTAATCTGGCCTGTAGGTATTTATTAACCCATCGCCATGGCATTGAAGCTCTGCTCAAAGTACAGTGGGCAGTGATGTTAGGAGAACTGGTACAATTTCAGTTTTGCACCAAATGAAAGATAGTTCGGGCCTTTCCTGTAAAAACATCTCATTTGTGTAAAGAATCGTTCATGATCATCTTATTTCCTTAATGTTTTAAACTGTTTCCTTTGGGCAGGCTTCCTCAAGCAGTGTGCCAACCTGGAATACTGTAACACCGTGAATAGGGAAAGCCCAGAGCACAGGTGATGGTTTCGAGGAAAAAGGCTAATTAATGATACAGACTAGCAATTTTAGTAATTTTTTAATGAACATTTTTATAATTTTTTTTTTTTTAAATATGAAAGGATGCTATGCAAGTTCCTAGAGTACCTACAGTCTAGATGCATGACATGGCCAGGCACGATAGAGGGAGGGGGTGTTGGGAGGTGCTGTGGTTTGCATAAGTACATAGGGTCTTGTAGCAAAGTTCAGGGGGGGAATATTGAGATCCCCAGTCTCTTAACTTCCAGTTTCTAAGGTTCTAAGACAAACCTTTATTTCTTGAAGTGGAAAAAGGCTTTTTTTGAGAATCGTTGTTAATAGCATTCTGCCCGTTTTGACAGCAGGCTGTTTTTGTAACTAGGCCCTTCTATCTGCCCCTGGTTATTTCAGTCACCGAGTTGTTCAGAGGCTTGAAATAGTGTGGATATTTAATGTAGCATGCTGACAAGTTTGAGCCCTTTCAAGTCTGCGCTCGGTGTTTGAGGGAGACTGTCAGTGTGGCATTGCTCTGGCCCTCTGCAGATTATTTGACATAGTATGTATTGTAAAAACTGTCCCAGTGTCACCGTTAGCACAATTTGCTGACATTTCGACTGCCGCGATCTTCACCTGTGTGTGGGATCAGCCACCCCCAAAGCAGCTGCTTTCCACGATACTGTCACTGCTGTTGTCTAAATGTTTAATTATTAGCAAGCATCAACTCTGGTGCCAAATTGTCAAGCAGCAGCATCCTGTGAAACTCCTTCCAGCGATGTGGTCCTGGGTTTTAATTTGGGTGACTTGCCTCTTCCGCAGATAGTCTGGAGCAGCATGTGAAGCAGAGGTGTTGGGGGGTGTGCGCATGTTTGTATTTTTCTCTCCAGGTAGTGAAAGTGACTGAGAATTTCTGCTCAACACCCCATAATTTTTGTGCAGTTGTTCCGTGTGCTGTTGGTATATAGTGACTGGGGACTGTGTGTTGGTTGAATGCTTAACCGCGGTGCCATTTTGTTTTTCTTAGAGCACAGTCTTTTATTTCAAGTGCTCCGGGTATTTCAGCACGAGAGCACTTTTGGAACTTGGGATCATTTTTTTGTTTCTACATGCTACCTACCTAAGTATAAATTTCCCAATCTCGTTCACGTAATTCCCTCCCTCTTGGGGATCTTTTCCCATCTCAACAAATTACTGTTTTCCTACTTTCAGGCATCCAGCAAGTCTAGCCACTCTGGAAAAGCGTGTTTGTTGGGTAGAGCTGGTTCATTTGGCAGTGAAGTGCTTTAACACTGCTTGAACCTTTAAATGATCACAGGCTTTAAAGCTAACCTTAATTAAATGAGCCAGAGGCTTACATTTCCAGAATAATTCGTCTGGCTGTGGATTCTGTTTAAAAAACAAAACAAAACTAAAAAAAAAACCAACAACCCCACAACAAAACCAACCACTGAAATTTTGGGATAAAAAGTCTTGGGGGGGGAGTCTTAGAATGTTGGTGTTTTTTTGTTGTTTTTTTTTTTTTTTATTACACTGTATATTGGGCATAATTTTCTGTTAATGTAACTTATTTATAAGTTACATTATAAACCAAATTTATATTTGGTTTTGCAGCTTCCATATTTGAGTAAACTGGACTTCAATGCCATGTACAAATGATGTGACACGCAATATTTTTTTTAAAAAAAAGTAGTACATTTTCATTTTGAAAATGTACGCTATCTTAATTTGTGGAGAAGTCATGCAGTGGTTTTCAGGGTGGCGGTGTATTCCCAAGGTTCGGTCTGTGCCAGTGAAATAAGAAGTGCCATGCGGCTGTGGATGTCCATGGCACTCTGGCGGCGGTGCTTTCCCCACCGGCACGGGCTGCAGGCCTGGGAAACAAGGGCTTGGCCATGAGTCTGGCTCCCTCCGGGGCAGCCGGGAGGTGCCGGGAGTTCTCCCAGCGCCGCACTGCACATGGGAGACCTTGGGAAACCACGCTCCCTCAGGTGGGGGGAAAAAAAAAGTTCACATCCGGGTAGAAAATCGGTAGAAGTTTCACACGCCTTACCTTTGTGCTGGGTTGACTCTTGCAGCTCTTGCCTCAATTCTGGAAGGAGTCAGGATTGTTGTCCCTGGTGTGCAGCGGGTAGAGCCTGAGGTGGTGCGAGGCTGCAGGGGGGGAGAGTTGAGATCCTCTGACAGCCCCAGCTGTGCATACCGTGCTCTGTAGGCTGCTAAATGCACTGCAAACCCTTCTTGGTGATAGTAAACCAACCTGTAGTTGGGACCTGTCAGTATATAAGCATAAATAAAACAAATACATGTGCTTCAAATTCAATTTTTTTCAAAAGGTATTAAAAGTAACTGAAATAATTGAAGCTGAAAATTGTTAAGTGTTTAGATAATCAAAATGAAATAGTACTTAAGCAGGATTTGGCTGAGCATGTGAAACCAGAGTTTGAGAAATCTGTTGTTAGCAGGTACCCGTTTTTGTGGAGAGGCAGGGATCATTTTCATTTGAGTTGTCTGTTCTAACCAAAATTGAAGAAACTAATGAAGTACTGAAAAAGGAGTTATTTCTTACTTCTCCAGTCAACAGATTAAAAACCAGATGTGGATCTTCTTGTTTTAGCCGTGAAAACAAAAAGTTAATGAATGGTATTCCTTGCCATCTTATATTATTTCCTTCTTTCTAATAAATGTGGTTTAAATGTACACCATGTATTTATAAATGCAGTTTTTGTTTATATGTGGCATTAATGATAGTTATTAATAGGGAGTTTGGAAGGCGTTTTTTATGTATCACGCTGCATTTGGACAGAGATCTAACAGATTAAAAAAGGGCTGTAGATAAACAGAGCTATAAACTCACTGAAATGTTTGTATATTTGTGGATAAGAAAGGAAATAACAAGCCTGGTGTAACTGCTGTGTTTAGTTGCTGATTGCCGCTGATTGCCTTTTTTTTTTTTTTTTTTTTTTTTTTTTATCGCTTCCAAAGCCTCCGTGTTCTCCTCTGCACCATATTGCACAAAACTCAGTCATGGTTAAATCCAGTTGTGCTCCATGTTCCCCTTTTACATTGACCAAAAGATGAGAAACTGCCTTTTCATTAGGAAGACCACTAAAGTGCATTGAAAGAAAAGAGCAAAATTAAATATCCATGACTGGTGAAGGAGTCTTAACTTAATCTGTTCGGTTTACTTTCCTGCCTGTGCTGCTCGGGGGACGCTCCATGTTGGCCACTTGTCAGTGATGATGTCAAATATAAACTTCTTCCTCTCACGCGCATATGCTGTTTACTGGAGCATTCGGTCTCCCAACAGTTGCCGATTTCTGTAACGCAAAATCCAGGGTCAGCTGGTGTTTGCTGAAGTTGGGGGCCAGTGGCTCCTCTGGCTCTGGCTGCACAAGAGTTTCTGTTCCATGCCTCTGCTTTATAACTCTCCGTTTTTTCCGAACTCTTGGCTTTTAGAGTGATTTTTTTTTTCTTTTTTTTTTTTTTTTCCCCCCCCACCTCCCCTCTAGCCTAACTGCTAGCCTAACTAACCGAAGTGGATTTCCGTTTTTGGAAAGTTTGAGCAAGGGCAGTCGGTCCATTTTGGAATATGAGAATACTGCTCATTATGAAAATTTGGGGGGTTTTAAGTTAAAATACGTGGAAGCAGAGAGTTAAGATGTTCTGGAAGACATGTTTGGGAGTTAGAGGAAGGACTGGTTTCGATAATACTGGACTATGTCTGCTGAAAATCATAGGATACGTGTTCCTAGTTTGTTTTTCTGTTTTCCTAAGCTAAAACATCAGGGCAGAGGGAGGATCTGCCATGTAAGTAGTGATATTTGAGAAAGTAGGAAGTAACAGTTGGGATGATAAACTAAAAGTAACCATTGTTATAACTTTTTTTTTTTTTACATTCTTTTTCCATCCTAAAGATTGCTACCACAGAACACATTTACTTTTCTGATGGAGCAAAAAATGCAGTTACCTCCTTCAGTCAAGAAACTTCAGCTTACAAGTGTGTGTTGCTGTTGGTTCCTGTTCCCCCCTGGCGCTGGCTCAGCGCAGCTCAGCGCTGCTCCTCCTATGGGCAAGGGCATTGTCCCCCCTCGGGGTTCTGCCAGCGCAGGGCCTCCTGGAGCATCACCCCCTGGCAGGGTACCCTGCTCGCATGGCTTCAAGCTGGATCTGATTATACAAATGGATTTCCAGAAATCTATTGGACTGAACACTCTTCTAATGATGCCTTGTCACAGCAGTCTCTGGTGCAGTTAGAGCTGGGTCACTAGGGAGAGCTTTGTTCGCTGCCTATTTAATTGTTTTTACCCCGTGGGTTTTTCTTTTTTCTTTCTTTGTTTTTTATGTGGAATAATTCAGTAATTCAGTAATATCAGTAGCTGTCGTCTTGGCAGCATATAAAGAGTAATTGAGAAGTTTGGAATGGAAACTATGCCGTGTTGTGAATTTGTCTTGAAAACGGGACCTTTCTGAAACGCATTCATGCAGCTTCTTGCCCTGACGTCAAAATTACAGTCATTAAGTAACTCCTTAAAAAGACTTTGCTTTGTGCTGCTTTTGTGCAGATTAAACAATGTCATGGAGCTACCTACTACGTAACCTTCATTTTTGTTAACTTCAAAATGTTAAGCTTTTCAGAAAGGATGGTTATAAATAAACAATTTGAGAAATTAAATAGCTCTAAGAAGAGTATTCCCACAGCATTTGGGACATAATAAAAGATTGTCTTCTGTCTCAAGCTTTTGTAACCTATTTTTATTTAAAAATAAAATTAAATTAATACTGTTCTTTTAAAATGTGACATTGCTATTGTTGCTTTACACTTTGAAGGAAGTATTATGGAATGATATTCAGCTTAGAATGAGGTTTGTCTTAACTTGTTATAGTAAATGACACCTAAAATTACAGCTGATAGCCCAGTCAAAATAGTTTTATGCTTTTAACACTTGAGTGGCACCTTTATAATATCATCAGTTGCAAAGTGCTCCCAGCTCTGACCATCTTCATTCCTTCATCTCCAGTTTCTCTTGGAGGGGAGCGCGGGCTGGGCAGCGGGAGGAGGGAGGTGCCGGGGTATGTATGCCATACAAACTCCCTTTTGGGGAGAAAGGAAGGTGGCTGGACTGTAATCGGGCACAGAGCTTGATGGAGCCGCAGAGAAATAACTCAGTTTAGACACCATGCAGGGCAGAAACCTGCGTATTACGATCTGATGCGAATAATTTTAACGGCTGTATATAACTAGCTGTGGACAGGGGGCAGGATCCTGACTCAGCACAGTGCACAGTTTGGCTGTGAAACTTGTCTAACTGTTACCAGAAGTTAATCCAAGTTTATTGATTCCAACAGAAGGTCGTTGGAACAAGAATTAAGAGACTTGGGGTCACAGGATGTCTCCTGGTCAATGGCTTCTAGCAGTTAATAGATGTAGCTGTGAAAAGGCAGGCTGGCACGTCTTGTCTTCTGCAGGTGGAAGTACATGAGGTTGGTCAGGGTATTGCTGCATCCCCGCAAGTACCACTGCCTAAAAAGTATTCTTTTCTCAAATCTGGGGTGCTTGTGAACAGTAGGCATACAATAAGAATAAATCCATGTGCATTTGTGCCTAGAAAAAAAAGTCCTACTATAATTAAGGATAACTTCTGTTACTAATTTAAGATTTAAGAAGTGCAAGGCAAGCAATCTATTTAATTAGAAAGTTAAAAATGTAATTTTCACAGAATCATAGAATGGGTTGGGTTGGAAGACCACCTAATTCCACCCTCCTACCCTGGGCAGGGACACCTCCCACCAGCCCAGGTTGCTCCAAGCCCCGTCCAACCTGGCCTTGAACACCTCCAGGGATGGGGCAGCCACAGCTTCTCGGGGCAACCTGCGCCAGGGGCTCATCACCCGCACAGTCAACAATTTCTTCCTCATATCTGATCTGAATCCCCCCTCTTTCAGTGTAAAACCATTCCCTCTCGTCTTATGGCTCCCCTCCCCAATCCAGAGTCCCTCCGCAGCTCTCCTGGAGCCCCTTTAGGGACTGGAAGGGGCTCTAGGGTCTCCCTGGAGCCTTCTCTTCTCCAGGCTGAATACCCCCAACTCTCTCAGCCTGTCCTCCCAGCAGAGGGGCTCTAGCCCGCGCAGCATCTCCACAACCTCCTCTGGACCCCCTCCAACAGGTCCATGTCCTTCTGCTGTTGGGACCCCCCCGAGCTGGAGGCAGCACTGCAGGGGGGTCTCCCCAGAGTGCCACAGAGAGGCAGAATCCCCCCCCCTCGCCCTGCTGACCACACTGCTGGGGATGCAGCCTGGGATGCCGGTGGCCACATGGGCTGCAAGTTCTGTGTTTTGCTGGAACAGGTACCAAGGGATGCAAATGTCCTTTGAATTCTTTTCATGGACTGACATGCAGGTTCATAAATGCTTTTCTTCTTGTGGTGGCCAGTACAGTCATGTGATAATAGATGCTGAGGGGCAAGCTTGTCTGTTTTAATAAGCAGAACCAAGCATAGTTGTTTTGGTGTGCTGTGCATGTTTCCCGTTTTGTCCCCTATTACTATAGCTGCTTTCTGCCAATGATTGTTTTGTGGCTTTGCACCAAACTTGACTGTGAAAAGGGCTAGTGAGGGAGTTTCTTGACGGAGGGATTCATCCCCGATGACTTTACCCAGAAGGTATGATACGGAGGAGGGTGTTTGGGTGCCCACTGTAGCCTTCCTGTTCATGTCTTAATCAACAAAACAAGTACTATCACCTTGGGTTTTCCTGAACACTGTTGAAAGAGAAAAGTTAGGGTTTTTCAAAGGTGTTCCTCTGTAGCAGACGAGTTCTAGTTCCATTGGCAAAGGCCTTGCATGTGCTACCATGAGCAGGCTCCGCTTGGTCAGCCTGATGCCCGGTGTGGTTAGCCATGCCCCTGGGACTCCTGCTTGCACCGTTCTTGCCTTCCCACGGGGGCGGCTGGAGCTTCTGAGGTCAGGGGTAAATACTAGTTGGGTGCAAACTGCCCTGCCCCAGCCTTCCTCCGCTGCCTCGGTCTCACTTAGAGTGTCTGCACACGTTGTTGAGTCTCACTGGTGTGAAGGCTGCACTTGGCTGTGTGGTCCTGGGCGTTGGTGCAACGAGGGGGTGTGCATGGGAGCAGGGTTTTGGCAGCCCTTGCTTCACTCCGCAGCAGCCTGGGGAGAGGCATGCCGTCCAGCTACACAAATGACCGGGGCTGGTTTATTGAAGGAGCTGCTAACGGTTTGTGGCTGATCCAGTTTGGTCTCGTGGCGGACCCTGCTTTGAGCAGGAGGGTAGACGTAGGTCGCCTCCGGTGGCCCCTTTCAGCTTGAGTTCCTCTGGTTTTCTGAAAATTGTTTGTATGGAGATGTGCCTGTACATTGGATGTTTGCATGTTAAAGTGACAAAAATAACATGAAAAATCTTTGAGGTGTTTTTCTATAGTTTCTAAAGATGCTATAATTTTTTTTTTCTAATTTGTGGTAAACTTACTCATCTTCATCTCACTGTATTTTTTTTACTTCCTTAGTCAAAATACTATGGCCAGACATTATTGACAGAAGTTTATAAGCATCTGAATTTGATTGAATCGGATTACTTTGGGATCGAGTTCCAGAACATCCAGTCATACTGGGTATGTACAGTTCCCTGACGAATTCAGTATCATAAAAACGTTGAGTGAATGCAGTTGCAAGAGTATCTAAAGTTTCAAAGTCTGATGGAGTCTCCTGTAGGATTATCTCTTGGATTCCTGTAAATCTGCTTTGCTGACCAGAACGATGACAACTAATAAAGCAGAGGGGATTCTACGTCTTGTTAACCTCAAAAAATGTGTAAAGTGGTTAAATAGTTGCTGGTGTTCCCACCTCCAGGGAACAAAATCCTCCTTCCCTCTGATAGAGGAAACATCAACTCAAAGTGTAGTTTGTGGAGCACTTAGAAAATCATATTACAGCGCATAATTTTGGTAGTGGTCATATTTATCTTCAGTTAATTCAGTCTTCAGTTAATTTCCCCGAAGAGTCATTATGAACCTCTTTCTAATAAATGTAAACCTCAGCATAGAGGAGCATATAGACCTCCAAGCTTTTTAAATGGTTGATCTCGATAAATACTGGCACTCTGTAAACCTCTCAGTCACTTATCCCGTATCTTGCAAAGAGGACAAAGTGGCTTCTAAACTAGAAAATGCTCCCAAAACTGTCTTCATTATTTTTTTCTATTACTTTTTCTAGTTTTAGGACTCACACACAGAGGATGTGACTGGGACCATAGAGAATGCTGATAGGACTAATACACACTGCTCTTTAGCCAAGGAAATACAGTAAAGCTTGTTTAGTTTTTGTTCATTCTGCAAAGCGTCCCAAGTTTTTCCACTTCTAACGAGGTTCTTAAAATCCTCGTCTCTCTCTCAGACAGAGAAGTAACTAGTCTTGTTATATAAGTTTTTGTTTGGAGGGATGTGGAAAAAGGATAAAAAGAAGTTAAGCATCCAGAATATTTTGTATTAGTTCTATGGATGCTCCTTTTACTAGAACAACATTATGCTTTCTTTTAAAATATGTGTATCGAGAACAATTTGTGGGAAATTAATATCGAGTAAAAAATCCATAAGTAGGTAGATAAGAGAGATGGACAAAGCTTGGAAGGGAAAAAAAAAATTTGGACCGTGTCATATTCTGCAGACCTTCTGTAATTCTGCAGCCTGGCTCCTCTCTGTGGTCGTGTGTGTTGGCACGATTGCTGTCGTCTTGGCAGCGGTAGTGTGCTTTGGCTGACTTGGCTCTTCTTCTGTCCAGTTGAGCTTTAAGCATGGATCAGCGTTTTTTCTATTGATGCATGATAAATGTCAATTCAAAGAGATAAAGACACTTTTTTTAAAGCAAAGGAATTGCTGCGTTACTGCAGTGAGGAAGAAATGCATACTCATCAATTGCTGCTTTATTTTAATTTGCTTTTGATGTTTTCATATTGTATTCAAATATGAATGTCGGGTTGCAATTTATTTTTTTGTTTAATTTCAGATTTGGCTGGAACCTATGAAGCCTGTTATTAAACAAGTACGGAGTAAGTACTTTTAAAAAAGGAAGTTTTCCTTAATTTGCATCTGCTTTATGTGGGTTGCTTTCACAATTGCTACTTGATTTACTGGTTATGCTTCCCTGAAAACTGTATTTGGTAGGGGTGATAGTGGTTCCTGTTTGGGCATGCAAACCTGACGTTTTTAATATGTATTATGCAGTGGGTGGAGTGGAAACTTACTAAAGGTATGATTATTTCTCTGTGATAAATATCTAGATAGATTGGGTCAGTTGGTCTTACCTTTAAGTGAAACATGGCATTTGTGAGCTTTTGTGAGTTGTGTTGGTGGAAAGAAAAAGGAATATTGTGGCTTGTGGCAGCCATCGCACGGGAAGAGGTAGCATCTGCAGTGGTGAGATCCTGTCGGCCAGCTGATACACCTTTCACGAGGGCTGCAAAAAGCTTCACTCAGAGCTAGCTGACATGCAGGGAATTTCAGAGGGCTGGGTATTCCCATCTCATTCCCAAAAACTCTCTTGGTGTGCTCAGGAGCAGCTTTGCTAAGAGAGTAGAGGTGGGGATCTCCTGCCTGTTGGGTGGCTGCAGGTTCACAGCCCTCCTTGCTTCGGTTATGAAATTTGTTTCTGCTTTTGGGCCAGGAGGCTATTGCAGTAGCGATGCTATCTTTGCTTTATGCTGCTCTAAAAAGTAATGCGAGGTGCACTATAAAGGCTAAAAATCATCGAAGAATACAGTATGCTAGTTCTTCTGATGTGGAAAGATTAGATCAAGCTTTTTTTTTTTTCCCCTTAGAATGGGGTTAAGCTGTTTGCTTATTTTCTGTTTTGGATTGCAAAGGCTTTGTGGAAGAACAAGATCAGGAGGGTGTGGTGGATTCCTACTCCTTTCAAAATCTTAATTGAAAAATGTTGAAAATTAGTACTAGGAGCTAGTTTTTACGTACTCTTCTGCCTAAAACTGATTGCCAGAAAATAAGAAATCACCAATTCTAGCTAGATTTCTTAACTTTAAGGTCATGGCTTTAACTTTTACTGACATTGTTTTTTAAATAGAAGAGCCAAACCAGGTATAAAAGAAGGCTTCCTTAGGATAGCATGTAATACTGGATTGCCATCTTTGTATACTTCATGCAGTTAGGCTTGTTTTGTTTTTCCAGTGCCCCTGGCTGGAAGGAATTACATCTTAGTCAAAAGATCTGGTGGACCATAGTTCTGTGATGCTGCTTGGTTACTCCTTCTATGCCATATAAATTGGAGAAACTTAGCCTTATGCCATAGGCTGTGTTTTCCTTGATGTTTTGAAATGGTCTTCCTACAGTGTTTTGAAATGGTCTAAAACCATAGGGATGCACTAAAATTTGTCTGCTCTTCTGCTTGGTGGTCTACCACCCACATTATGGTCGCCAGTGACACTGAAAGATTTCTTTTAAAATTTTGTTCTATCTTAACCTGCAGGAGACACCAGTCAGTTATCTGGTACATGTTCAACATCTGAAATCAATTTTAAATACGTAAAGTTTTGATAGATCGGGTGAGAACTTTTTTTTTCTTTTTATGTTAGTTGAATCCCTTCCTGGCATTCTGCTGTTTTTAAAATTGAAATGTGATATGGCTATAGAATGCCTTGAAAATGTCTACAATTAAAATGTTAATTGCACATGGCCATGTAAGCTGTTCTTTCATTGAATCTGGGAGCTGGCATATGATCGCACAGGAACATCTTCCAAAGAACTCGTTTGACAGTACTGCTGAATACAAAGCCTTTAGAGGAGAATTAATTTAACTACTTGATAATGTGAACATTTCAGAAATAAGGGACTAAGCAAGCTGCAGTAATGGAAAGAGGTTTCCAGCTGACAGTACACCCAAAGGCAGGCTGCTCCCTCCTGTGTGCCCCTGCTCCGCTGGCGCTTTCCCAAGGGAAAGGGAAATTCTGTAAGAATGAGATCTGGGGAGTTTGCTCATGCTGTTAAGAAATGCCTGAACTTGGCACGGGTGGATGATTTTTCCCTATATTTTCACTTTCAGGAGTTTCAATGAGGTTCATTTTTGTTGGTTTTTGGGGGTTGGATTTTTTGTTTGGTTGGTTTGTTGTTTTAGAATTTAACAATTTTGGAGTTAACGTTGTAACTTGTAGTCTAGCAGCAGGGGAATGTTAGATGTTATCATAGGCTTTAAGGTAATACAGCCCAAACCTGTTAGCTTATGTTGATGGTGGTTGCTGTGCAATTATAGGTGTGCAGTTCTGAGTCTTTGACACGCTCTCTAAACCCAAAATATCTAGTTTATTAATGTTTATGTCAAAATAATTTTGGCTAATGACATATTCTGAGATATAGAACTTTGTGTTGTATGATAAGGATCTTATTTTTGATTATTTTGAAATGAATGCAGTCAGTTTTACTACGAATCACTCCAGAAGACAAGGAGTTTAGATCCCAATTTTTGATTTCCTAACAGGTGCACAATAACAGGTTGGCATTTGGGTCCCTTCTCTGAGGTCTTGCCAGTTTTATATAGTGTTGTGTTCACTGTACCCACATGGGTAATTTTTCCTGACTACTTTGTTGTTGTTGTTGTTCTTGGTTTTGCTCAGATTTGGCTTCTTGCAATAAATTCTGCATCTTGATTAAGACTGGCCCAGTGTTTCTTTTCCTAATTAGAATGGGACTTAATCATAGACGAAAGGCGAGATTAAAAAAAAAAAAACAAGAGGACAGTTGTGCTCCAGAAGCAAATACGCAGCAGTATGTTTTTAATTTTTAATATTTATTATCGTTTAATGTAAGTGATGCTTGAAACACTGCCAAAGTTGCTTCCGCATCAGTACTTTCCACTTGATTGGTGTAAGTAATGTGCGGGTCTATTCTTAACCTTGTGAAAGTCTTCCAAAAGGTCGGAGTATTTTCAGAAATTTGATGTAAAGTTTTTGTTTTCCTCACTTGGTGTGTCTCAAGAACTATAAAATCCTTAGTATGGTTTTAGTCTCTACCAAATGTCAGCTTTGTGTATCGTTATAGGGTGTTATTTCCAGCCTCCTTTCATTTCTAGTTATTACACTGTAATTAGGATGTGGACTTTAGGTTTTGTGTTCACCAAAGCTTTGGTAATTCTGGGATCGGAGGCTGGGAGTTGCTCTTCTGACAGCTTTGACAGTCTGAGAGGTAGTTCTCCCAGCTGCTTGGCAGAAAGCAAAGTTTGTTATTCCCTTGTTGATGAGAAGGGTGAGTGAGCAGAGGAATGTTTGGCATATGGGAATCAGGTATTCTGGACAGAAGAAACCAGCGTACTTTGGGATTCATGGGGTTAAATTGCACTTTGTCAAGCTTTAAGAGATCTTGGTGCTTAAAATAAATTAATGCAGGCTGGCTTGTGCTTACCAACGTGCTCAGACAAATTTGAATATTTTTCTTTTTTTTGGCTAAGCTTGCTTTAAACTGGCAGCAGCACGCAGAGTCCCAGGGTGTCTGGGGCTGGAAGGCACCTCTGGAGGTCACGCATAAAGCAGGGCTGGCTTTGAGGTTCAGTTGGGTCATGAAATCTGCGGATATCCTGCCTGGAGGAGAAGAGTCTAGCAAGAAGAGGGGTTGCAGTTTTTCCCTTCCCAGGTCTTCCTCTGCCTTTTAGAGGGGGTTTCTCTGTCTGCTGTTTGCCCTGCCTTTCTCAGGCCCTGCACTCTCAAGGCTCCTGGTGGGAAGGTGCGTGCTTGGGACAGGTCTGGGTGGGGATGCTGTTAGTGGAGCATGGGGCTGTGGTGGGTGAGTGGCACTCCTCTTCTGGGGGATGCCCGGAAACGTGAGACAGATGTTTGGTCGGTTGCTGTAAGCAAAGGTTGGCCAGTGCTCCGACTGCCTGCAAAACACTCGGCTCTAAGAGCAGGAAAAACGACAGCAGCATGGGGGGCCCAGTCGTGGCACGGCAAGTGATTGTCGTACCTGGTAATATTCCTCCAAAAATCCTGGTGCTGAAACTGTGAAGTTAGTCCAGGCACAGCTGGATTTTTCTTGTATGTTACACGCAGCATTGTGGACTATTCCAAATACTTTCTTAGGAGTCTGTTTACATTGAAACAGTAAACTAGTTTTCTCCCTGTTGTTGAGATTTACAAGAGTGGTAAAAATGGGAGGAAATGGGTATTAGCGGGCATGCCAGGAGCACTTTAATCTCCGCAGGGAGCCAGCTAGGTCCGGCCAGACTCGTAGATTCAGCTTATCGACAACTCCGATGGTGGCAGTTGGTGTTGGGAGAGCCTGTGGGATGGGTCTCCACAATCCTCCCCCTCTGTGAACCTCTCACTGGCTCATCTGCAGTGTCTTCATATGTAGTCAGGTAGTTGCTTCAGGGTATTGTAGCTTTCATGTTGCACGAAACTATTTTTACAGCATTCAGACTGCAGACTTGCCTTGGAAGTAGTATCGAGAGTTGTCAGAGGAACGATCAGCTGTATCTCCGTTGACATGGACAATCTCTGCGCCACAGGCCCACTATAGTTAGCTGGCAAGATGAAAGCTGGCTGGACTTTGTATGCATTGTATTTCTCTGCATGGTGGAAAACATAATATGCATGTGCTTATGAAGAACAAGAGTTTTTTGTGACATGACTAATTTTTCTTATAGGACCAAAGACTACAGTGCTTCGTCTAGCTGTCAAGTTTTTCCCTCCAGACCCGGGTCAGTTGCAAGAGGAATATACTAGGTAAAGTATTTTTTGAAGAATTTGATTTGCATTCCCTACTGAAATAAAAGGAAGGTGAGAGTGGGAAGACGTTGCATCTGTTTTCAACAAAACTTAATGAAGATAAGCGAAAGAGCGCTTTTCATTAGTGTCACAGTTTTAGCAGACACGTGTTGGCAGATGAATATTATCAGAAAAAATATTTTTCAAACCAAGGAACAGTGCAGGTTAAGGCTTCTCAAACATCACTGTGTCAAAAGAGACAGGGTGTAGAGGAAATACTCGTATTTATAAACAGCACCTATATAAAATAATGAGTACATATTTTAATAAATTATTTATCATGTACACTTCCAAAGTCCACACTTTAAGTATTCTGGAGCTAACAAACTCGCTTTTCTGTTCGCGGTTTTCACCAGTGCTCATCGTGGGGCGCTTTTGGCAACTGCTGACTGAGCTTTGGTAAATTAAGCAGACCTATCTACTTGCTACCACCTGGGAACATGGTTTGATGTCTGTGCCTCTAACAAGGACATTACCTGGGATTTTAGTGTTTAAAGAGCTCATTTTGTGCTTTTCCCAGTTTTACGACTTTTAATTGGAATTCTTTTTAGAGATCCACAGAGGTTCCTTCTTATCCTTCAGACTTATTTTAGAGCAAAGCGGCAAGATAACTGCTGTGATGCGATGCGATTGTCTCTTGTAATGATAAATGCTATCTAAATACTTCCTTTGCTCCCAATTTTCCGATGCTAATTGTTGTTTCTCGTAGGAATTTCGTTAGGATTACAGCTTTTTGGAGCATTTTTGCCTATTTAGGGAGTATTTATTGTGGAATTCTGGTCTGTGCTTAGAGCAAAGCATCTAAGTATTTCATAATGCTATTAATGATATTTATGCTTTATTGTGAGTGTAATGAAGAAACCAAGTAGCTCAACCAGATATGTAGAGTACAGAGCATACTTTATAGATGTCTTTAATATGTACTTATAGTACTTCAAAATTTTAAAATTTGTAAAACAACAACCCCACATTCCAAATACATACCTTTTATTAAGAAGGGGATGCGTAATGTTTTAAAATTCATTATTCTTTTAAAATAAAATGTCTTCTCTTTCAGGGTGTAGTTCAGTAAAGAATATTGAGCAGTCTGCCAGTTCAGAGGTTTATAGTAACGAGTTGTTGCCTATTTACTGGAGTCCTTGCTGCTCCTTCTTTCAAGTGAAAAGGAAAGCACAAAAGACTTGCCAGCATTGCATTCATAAAAATATATTCAGATTGGTTTAGGTTCCTAAGTCGGTCCTTATCAGCATACTTTCAAGGCTGCCACGTTTTTCTTCTATCCTTCTATGTTTTGCAGGTAGCTTATTGCTTGTGCAATACTCTTAAAACAGAAATCTACTCCTCTTTAACAACTGATTGGAAAATACTTTAGTTTCATGAGTATAGCAGTATAAGAAAAAGAAATTTAATTTCTTAGTGTCTTTGTAGGCTGCTAACATTATAGTCTTGGAAAATAAAACCACTGAATAAATTAATTGAGTGCTAGCAGAAATGCTCAGTATTCCTCCTGATACGATACTGGAATCGGAGATATTCTCCTGTCTTTTTTCTCATAGATAAAATCACTTGAAGTGTTTGTTAAGTTTCTTTCCAGCTGAAAATTACAGCTGCTGTTACTTCACAAATAAAACTTGTAAAGTGTGGTTTTCCTACTGTTTCCTTGTCCCTGTGTGTTCGTTTAAGCTGATAAATTGCACTGGATTAGTCATGGGTTGTTTGGTTTGATTTGGCCATCCTTGGTAGCAATGCTTCTGTGTTATCTTGGGTTTGGAGAGAGGAAGAATGAGGAGACATTGGTTTTACAAAATACTTCTCAGTCGTTCTGCTGTTCTTTCCCATGTTAAGGCGGCGCTTGTAACTCTCTCTCAGGTACCTGTTTGCGTTGCAAATCAAGAGAGACTTGGCAGAGGAACGACTGACCTGCAGTGACAATACGGCCGCTCTTCTGGTCTCTCACCTTCTGCAATGTGAGTATCTCAACTGTGGTGACATTGGGTGATGGTGCTGTTCCTAACCTGAGTTAAGTAGACTACACAAGCTTTTAGTAACTAAAAACATTTTCTGTCTTGCAGTACTTATATATATATATGCAGCCCAGAAAGCCACTGGCATCCTGGGCTACATCCCCAGCATCGTGGCCAGCAGGGCGAGGTGGGGGGATTCTGCCCCTCTGTCGTGCTCTGGGGAGACCCCACCTGGAGCACTGCCTCCAGCTCGGGGGGTCCCAGCAGCAGAAGGACATGGACCTGTTGGAGGGGGTCCAGAGGAGGTTGTGGAGATGCTGCGCGGGCTAGAGCCCCTCTGCTGGGAGGACAGGCTGAGAGAGTTGGGGGTATTCAGCCTGGAGAAGAGAAGGCTCCAGGGAGACCCTAGAGCCCCTTCCAGTCCCTAAAGGGGCTCCAGGAGAGCTGCGGAGGGACTCTGGATTGGGGAGGGGAGCCATAAGACGAGAGGGAATGGTTTTACACTGAAAGAGGGGGGATTCAGATCAGATATGAGGAAGAAATTGTTGACTGTGCGGGTGATGAGCCCCTGGCGCAGGTTGCCCCGAGAAGCTGTGGCTGCCCCATCCCTGGAGGTGTTCAAGGCCAGGTTGGATGGGACTTGGGGCAACCTGGGCTGGTGGGAGGTGTCCCTGCCCAGGGCAGGGGGGTTGGACTAGATGGTCTTTAAGGTCCCTTCCAACCTAAACCATTCTATGATTCTATGAGTTCCTTCTGTACATGCAATAAACTGGTTTATTTTCAACACTTGGGATTATTGTGAGGGCTAACAGTGGTGAGGAGCAGCTGGTGCTTATGTACGAGATAACTTTGGCTTCGTGGAGAGTGTATGAAACCAACTCCTCTTCGTGTTGTCTGTTTTCCCCAGCTCTGCAAACTGAGTCACTAGCACTCCTCATCTTCCAGCCCCCTTCTCCCCTCTGCCTCTGTGCTTTGTTTCTCACTTCCCCTGTGCCTGGGGGGAGATACATGTATAGAGACTGGGTTGAAATAAAACTAGAAGTGTGCCAGAACAAGTTCCACAGTAGGATTGTCAGCAGCCTTCCTCCTTGCTGGGAGCACAAATGGAAATGGGAAGCAATGGGTTTGGAAGCTCTCCATGTTGCTGCTCGCTCAGCCTGTACGCGCCTAAAGACCTAAAAACGTGGCCTTTGATACAAGCAGGTTGGAAAACTTGACGGGCTTCAGCCACCAAATCATTTTGAGCAGCCACCAAATGATAGAGCGTTAACAAATGTGTAACCTGAGGTGCAGCAATGGGGTTTCTGCCTCTGTGCTGGCTTGAAACAAAAGCTGTTAAGTGATACCTCATCACATGTGCGCTGCGAAATGGTTATTAGTTGTGTAATTCTGCACTGTGATGTCATAATGATACAATTATCATCATATTAGTGATGGTGATTTTATTGGAGGAGCAAATCTATCTTGCTTGTCTGCAAGCGACACAATTAAAACGTGCTTGTGGTTTCCCAGTATGA
Source organism: Charadrius vociferus (assembly GCF_000708025.1). NCBI lineage: Eukaryota > Metazoa > Chordata > Aves > Charadriiformes > Charadriidae > Charadrius > Charadrius vociferus. The sequence continues at coordinate 320,382 of NW_009650252.1, forward strand.
GTTCTGCCCTTCACGGTGCCGCGTGGGGCTAGGGGGCCAACCTTACCTTGCTTTTGGTCTGCTAGGAAATTCGAAGCGAGAAAGAATACCATTATTTTTAATATAAATTATCTTACAAAGGTGCTTTTCAGTTATTTTTTTTTTTTTCTTGTTTCATATGCTGGCTTGATTTTAAACAGGAAATTGCTGGGTTCTTTTTAATAACAGTTGCCTCGGGTGAGATTATTAGTTCACTTAATGCTTTCTCCAACAGTAGTTGACAGCAGATGCCATGGGGAAGCCATCAGAAAGGCAGCAAGCGTATGGTGATAATTCCTTTGCTCCATCCATCCAGTATCTTTGCATGTGGCCTTTCCGAGTCCAAGATTGGACTCTGCATCTCTTGGTTTAGTTGCCCTTGATGAACTTTGCTTCCATGCATTTGTCTAACTTTTGAATTTGGTTCTATTTTTGGCATCCTTTCATGAACATGAGCTTCACGGCTTTGTTTTTGGGAGGTTTGTAGGATAACTTATATCCTTTTGTGTCTTTTTAAAATTTTGGCATTTTAATTGCATGTCGTAACTTCATATTTTATTATCAAAAAAGCTCCACGCTTTTCTTCTCTAAGCCAAAGACTTCTGGTCTTTTCATGTCTTACCAGACGGAAGCTGTTCCACGCTTTTGATTCATGCTTTTGTCTTCTGTAAATCTCTTCCTAAATCCACAGTGTCATTTCTGAAAGGTGTGACTATGCGAAGGGGAGAGCAAAGCTCAGGATATACGCGCTGGGGAGCTTTATAGTCCCGTAACACTGCTTTCTCTTTTTGCTATGTATTTGGTTTTGGACAATTCCTGAAATCTAATTTGCCCCCTTCCCACGTAGGCTTGTCCATAATTGTTTCACATATATTTAGAAAAATTAAATTGAAATATGCTGGTTTGCTATTGAGGTATCTGTGAGGAAGAAATGTTTAGATGACCTCATAAGTCTTCTACAAGTCTCACGTCTTTGACTGTAAAGCTGTCTAAAATTTCCAAATGACATCACAATACTGCTGTAATCCCCAGGAAGTCTGCCTGGGATAAATGTGTTTTGTAAAATGAAACTGGATACAAAGCGTAATGTACAAATGTGAAGCACTTAAAGGAAAAGATGTTCTGGCTCTTGGGGTCTCTGTAATTCCTTACCAAGTATTTTCTGTCATTGTTCCTTTTCCATTGTTTCTTCCTATTCTAATGTTGTTTTGTTTTCTGTAATAGCCGAAATCGGGGATTTCGATGAATCTGAGGATCGTGAACACCTTAAAACAAACCAGTATTTGCCAAACCAGGAAAGAATTGAAGGCAAGATTCTGGAGTTCCATCGGAAGCATGTGTAAGTGAGGATTAACGTGTTACCCCTAATGTGTACTCCTGCGGAGCAGGTGGACCCACTTGGTGGAGGTAAAGCACGCTGCGCATCAGCATGATGTTAAGATCGTATAAGTTAAACACTATTTACAGCTAACAAGAAAAGCTGGATGTAGCGGTAGTTACATAGTTAGGACACAGTTGTTGGGCAGTAGTTTCTCTCAAGTGATTTTTCAGCGTACCTTTAATAACACACTGAAGCAAGCTATCCTGAGCTTGGAATAATGGCTTAAGGCAAAATCATTCTTCAGGATTTCCAGTCTCCAAAGTGTAAGTTCAGCTTGTTGTCAAATGCGTAGGTCTTGCTTTTGTCTAAATAATAAGAAATAAATTTGTATTTCAATCATTGTACTCCTGTACTCAGCAAGCATAAAGGAGATGGAGAAGGATGGAGGCAGTGGCAGAGAAACAACTTTCATCTGAATTTATGCAACACTTGGTCTTACAGCTGGAGTATTTTTGAAATAAGTGAAGTTTATTAGGGACAAAGAAACTATTTGCCACAAATACAAAATACATTCCAACATAGCCAGGAACTGCAGAAACCAATGCTTTATTATTTGAAATGCCCACTTCTCCCATCGTGCACCTTCAATGTACAGTAAGGTTGTGTGTTCTCTGGTCTGATCTGGTGAGTCTTAAAATGTGAAGATTTACTAGGTGTGTGTGGTGTAAAATATTTTTCTAAGTAAGAAGATTTGGAGCAGACAGTGGACATGGTGCTCGGGAAAGAGAAGTCAACCTGCAGGGAGGCTCTGTTCTGACCAAAATACTACTCAGAAGATCAGGGCTTGCATTGCACAATCTGTATTTGCCACAACTTCGTTCTTTTAGGCTTTTAAGCATACAATGTTAATATTGCTGAGAATTTTTGGATTATTACCTACCATAATGGTCCTAACCTCATTGTGCAGTTCTCAGAGTCGAATGGTGGTAGAGGTTTGATTTCGCCCGGTAGGTCTGTCTTTTCTGTAATTTTTGAGACCTTGCGTATTAGGATTTAGCAATTTGAAGCACTGTTATTAGTTGTGAATATCCATGCCAGAGTTCATTATGCATGGTTATATGTTATAATCCAAACACTGTATTAGAAATCTAAATTTTCCTTTCGCTCTGCGTGGGTAAACTTGGGGATTATTGGCGACTGATTTTCTTTTAAGACAGAACAAGGAGGTTTTTCGGGGCAGCATCTGTGTTTAAGGCTAAGACACATCCTGCATTATTAGCAATCAATTCCTGAGAATTTCAATAATTAATTATTTGCTTTTTATGATCACTCATTTTCAGTTGTACTGAAATTATCGGCACTGATGAAATTTCAGCTTTGTTGATTCTTGATGAAATCAGGTGTTTGTTACTTTTTTCTTGCTTTTGAATCTTGGAGCTGCATGTGGAAATGATGAGGGAACAAACTAAATGTTGTTTTGAAGTAGTCTGAAGCAAATTAAAATGTATGCTAGGATTCTTCACCTTGGGAGAAGGTTGCTGGGGGAGGGGAACCTTTAATTGCACAGAAGTATTTCATTATTTTTCTCAGGTCACAAGAAAAGGGCTGAAACAATTAGGCAAAGCAAATTAAAAGAAAAGGAGGAACATCATTTTCCAATAGCTCGTAAACATTGTGAAACTCGCTGCGTAAGATGCTGGGGAGTGTAAAGCTATGAAGGGCTTCATGAAAGGCTTTGATGTCATGCGCTGGCTGACTTTCAAATTTGAGGTATAATGTGTGATTTGGTAACTCTGAGATAAGTACATCCAGACCAGGTCCTTTGTTAATCACATGCCTGGATCCTATGGAGTTGCCTCTCCTTGTGAGGAATTTTCTGGGTTTACTTTTCTTGATGGAAAGGTTGTGACTGTCTTCTGAGTGAGTCAGAGACTGGTAATTTTGTTAATTAGGTTTGAGCTTTTTGCAAACAAGTTACTTCTAATCATTCTTTACAGTAAGAATGGTTTGTATTTTTGCCTGCCGGGAAGAAGTCAGAGGAAGGTTAATAGGAAAAGATTCCTCGCCGCGTAAGTGTACTTTTCATTGGATTAATGAGAATTGCATCTAATACAGCTGCGTTATTAAAATGATTGCAAAACTTATTTCAAAGCAATGTTTCAGAAGAGTCCATTCAAACCAGGTTACGGTGAAAAGCTGAGGCATGTGGTTAGAACAGGTTACAATGGAACGTTAGCGATACCTGAGTACCTTGGATGCATGTTTTAAATCCCCTGCGCCTTTGGAAAAATTTTTGTTAGATGTAATTTTGGAAGCACTGCAGTCCTAAAAATATCTGTGACTTCCTTACACGTCTCTTCTCTCTTCCCTTACCGGCCACCCTTTTCCATTTTTAGTAGGAGTTGCAAAGGTCTCCTGTTTTCTCAGAGTTTAGGCACATTTTTCCTCATTTCTGTTCCAAGGAGCAAGCGGGAACCTGAACCTTGGGCCTTTGTCTCCTTCCTGGCAATGTGCGGGGTGGTTAAACGGACAAAATGCTCCTCTCTGTCATCATCCTTGGGTGTCCTATTTTTCTTTTGCGTTTTATTTTCATTTTTTCATTTCCTTCAGTTGACCTTATTATTCCCTTTAGCAGACTGATACTTTCTTCCACTGGTGATTGCTTTTGACAGAGACTTCTCCTATAAAAGGAGCCTCCAGGAAAGGGAACCTGTTTCTGGCAGAGTGGCTCATCTCCAGGTCTCTACTGCATCTTCTTCTTTCTGCCTCAGTTTTCCTCCTTTGCAGCCTTTGCTTTGCCTTGAACACCCTTACTCCTCTACCGGTTTACAGGGGAATTCTGTCATGTATCAAGCCGGGAGCATCCACTTGGCTTTCTCAGGCTGGTGTCGCAAGGAAGACGCCTTTTGACACTGCGTGTGCAACTTGGGGGAGCAGGAGGATGCATGTGCCTTTGCAGAGGGTGCTCAGGCTCTTTGCATGGCACTGAGGAGCGTCTCTTCACATTAAAAAGTTGTGGTTTGGTTTTATTTTATTTTATTTTAATTGCTTCACTGGTACTGGGACTGGTGCTGTTCAACGTCTTTGTCGGTGACACGGACCGTGGGGTCGAGGGCACCCTCCGCGAGTTTGCCGATGATATCAAGCTGTGTGGTGAGGTAGACATGCTGGAAGGGAAGGATGGCATCCAGAGGGACCTGGATGGACAGGCTGGAGAGGTGGGCCTGTGCAAACCTTATGAAGTTCAACGAGGCCAAGTGCAAGGTCCTACATCTGGGTCGGGGCAATCCCAAGCACAAATCCAGGCTGGGTGGAGGATGGATTGAGAGCAGCCCTGAGGAGAAGGGCCTGGGCGTGCTGATTGATGAGAATCTCAACATGAGACGGCAACGTGTGATCGCAGCCCAGAAAGCCACCGGCACCCTGAGCTGCATCCCTGGCAGCATGGCCAGCAGGGTGAGGGAGGGGAGTCTGCCCCTCTGCTGCGCTCTGGGGAGACCCCACCTGGAGTACTGCATCCAGCTCTGGAGCCCTCAACATAGGAAAGACATGGACCTGGTGAAGTGGGGCCAGAGGAGGCCCCAGAGATGCTGAGAGGGCTGGAGCCCCTCTGCTGGGAGGACAGGCTGGGTGAGTTGGGGGTGTTCAGCCTGGAGAAGAGAAGGCGAAGAAGGGGGGACCTTACTGCCACTTCCAGTGCCTAAAGGGGCTCCAGGAGAGCTGGGGAGGGACTTTTTACGAGGGCATGGAGTGATAGGATGAGGGGGAATGGCTTCAGTTGACAGAGGGGAGATTTAGAATAGATATTAGGAAGACAACCCAGACACTCAAAATGCAATGTTTACTGCCTTCCCGCAAGTAGCGTGAGCAGAATAGTTGCTGTGGGGTGAGTGTAGTCCGGAATTACACATAACATAATTTCCTTGTGTTCAGGTGGCTGTGGGGTTTGTTTTGTGAGTACGTACATAAATCAGGAAAGAAACAGAAGATTTGATAGATGTATATTTATGTTTGCTGTTATCCCTTACGTCCTTTCACAACTTGTTAGCCTGGTTGTCCAAGATTTAAATTCTTTTTGAAAATAGGATGTTCATAAATTGTTTTTAAATCAGAAAAACTATAACTTTAGGTTGCTACATAGTCTAAGCGATTTCTGCCTTTGCAGCTTTTTGATACTTCATCTTTAAAATTGTATATTAATTGCTGGTTATAAATGCTCTGTAAATCACTTAACATTTAAGAGCATTTATTTTGAATGGATCATTGCCACATGACTATTGTGACATAGTACCAATATTTGCCTAGATGAGTGCAGGTAAGGAACCTTTACGCTAAAACCTATTGCATTGCCAGCAGCCTTTGCTGGAAGATCCTTGTAACAGATAGTCTGTTGTCCATTGACCTGGGGAAGACTAAGGAGATTTATCTGCTTAATGGATGAACAAAATTAGACCAGATTGTTTTCAGGCTGGGCTCTGCAGCTTAGTCTGCAGCGAACATCTGAGGGTAATTACTCTGAAACTGCTGCTCATTTGTAACCGGTCCTGGCGCAGCGCAGTGTGAGCCGGCCGACATGGCTCCTGGCTTTCCCCACTCAAGGCTCTTCTTTCCTTGATAGGTACAGGCAGTTGTGTGCATGAGCACACTCTTCAAGTTACTCTTTTGTTATTCCTTCTGTGATGCGCTGTGCTTTGTATCCTGTCTAATGGAGTGTGAAATAACTGTTAATGGTTCTGTATCAGTTATGCTGGACTGTTTATGAAGAGTTTTTAGTACTGTATAGCTCCAATTTTCTGGTTGCCATTTTATCTTAATTTTTGTTTCCCTTCCCGTTCAACCCCCCTTCCCAGCCTCTGGCAACCTTAGCATCTTCAGCATCCTCTTTAAAAGACATGCCACTGCTTTCATTCGCAGTGTTGCTCTACTCGGAAGAATTCTAGCAGCAATTAGCATGGGTGGGAGTTACATACAGTGCTTTTAAAGTGTAATTTGGGAAGCTGTGGCCAAAATTAATACTTGTGATCTACGTTTTTTGTCATCTGTGTGTTTAATAAACAGGAACCACAGTGCTTCAGCTATTTTGACACAGTTAAGGAATCTATGGAAGAAATATCAGTATAAAACCACTTCTTCCAGCATTACTCGTTTCAATAAGGGGAAGAGAAATCTGCTTTACCAGTTTAAGGTCTTAGACAGGTGGTAACACTGGTAGCAATGTAACTACAAGACACTTTATGTAGTTTGGCATTTCTTTTTCCATTTGAAACCAGATTTTTGTTCCTCTGTATTTCTTCTTTACGATCCCTTTATACATGCACAGTCATACATTACTGATGTTTGCATAAGTTTGGAATTATGGATTGAACTTGTAAAGTTCACTGAATCCCTGCTTTCTCCAGTTGGCAAAAAAAAATAATAATTTGGATTTCCTGTTGTAGTGTTAGATTATTTTTTTCCCCTTCTGAATGAATAAGGCAATAGAAAATGTTGAAATCCTATCGTCAAATGTACGTGCTTTCAGGCTTACTTTCTCAGTGCATTTTTGTGTATGTGTGTGTTTTAGTCTAAGGAGCATTTTACTAAGAATCAAAGCAGCATTGTTTTCTCCTAACAACTTCCATTTTTAAAATGTTAGCACACTAAATAAGTTTCATAATTGCACCCTGAATTTTAGAGACTGTTCCTACATGCAGTTAATATGTATTGTTGTCGTCCCTGTTTCTGATAAATTCAAATGTAATAATAATTCACTTTACTGTTCTCAATTTATATTTAAAAGAAATCTATATGAAGCAAAAAAAAAAGTTGTTTAATCTAAAACATGACTGTAGGTAGGCAGAAGAAGGTATTTTTAAGGAGCAGGCCTAGAAAGGCAAGTCAGGGTAGCAGAAGAATTTATTTAATACCGATGTTGTGGTTGGCACTACATAGTACACAAAAATGGATCATGCTACAAGTAGTTTATCATCTGTTTTAACGAAATGAAATACAGATTTATGGAAGGAAGGCCGTTTCTTGGAAAACAGGATTTGTTAAATTTGTCTTTGATTGTGTGTGCAGAAATCTAATCTGTTTTCAGCACTAGTTGGTTGTAAGTAGAATAATAATCAATTTTTATCCCTTGTGTCTTCCTTGTACAATTACATTTATCGTAGTGACCTTGCACATTGCAGGAACGATTCAATCAATGCACTAGAGTAGGTGGCTTGTGAAGCACCTGCTTGGAAGTAGCTCAATATTTATTATTTCTAATCATTTTCAGTAGAGATGCAGAGGTCCTGCTTGGAAGTAACTTAATATTTCAGTAGGGATGCAGAGGTCACTGGATACAGCTGGGGCTGAAGCAGCCTCACCTGTCCTGCCATGCTGGCAGGTCCTGTGCTGCTGGTGTTTCCATGGAGTTAGTGCAGGAGACGTGGCTCCTGCCTTAGCTAGTCCTCCTGGAGCCCATCTATGCCTAAAATTGGCTGGTAGTGTGGTCTGGCAGTATGTTTTTAGTTCAGAGACTTACTGTAGTCAGGCAACAGACTTCTGTTTGTCATAAGGACTTCTTTACTCTGCAGCATAATTGGGGCACATTCAGTAGCAGGAATTTAGAATAGATATTAAGAAGAAACTCTTCCCTGTGCGGGTGGTGAGCCCCTGGGGCAGGTTGCCCTGAGAAGTTGTGGCTGCCCCATCCCTGGAGGTGTTCAAGGCCAGGTTGGACGGGGCTTGGAGCAACCTGGGCTGGGGGGAAGTGTCCCCGCCCAGGGCAGGGGGGTGGAACAAGGTGGTCTTTAAGGTCCCTTCCAACCCAAACCATTCTGTGATTCTATGGTTTGTTTGTCCGTGGAATATCCCAACCCCCCCCCCATCAGGGTGCCGGAACTGATACAGGCAGTTTTGACTTTTAGGGAAGAAGTCTCATCAATACACAAGTACCAGTGCTTCACTAGATCATTTCAAGGCTTGTGAAATTACATATTTGGTATAGTCCATATTTTAGGGTCTTGGCCCTTGCGTGTCTTGGTGGCATGAGAGCTTTGTCCTGCCTTGTCTGTCCTGGGCCAGAGGCGTTTCAGGCACAGCACCTCTCCTGCTTGGTGGGCTCGCTTCACGCTGGCTCTGCTGACCAGCCCGGACGTGCGGTCCATGGCCACCCCTCCTGTTCCTCAGAACCAGCCGAAAAATGCCCTGTAATGCAGTAAGCTCCCCCTTGTGGAGGAAAAATAAGGGGGGGTAGGGGGGAAGAAGATACAGGACTGTTTTGTCATGCAGGAAAACAAAATGTCAGTTGTTTGTCTTCAGTAAACTTGTGAAGAAATAAAGGAAGGCTCAATTGGTGACTGGTGTGTGCCAGAGTCTATAACAGTCTCTGTATTGCCTGCTTGGATTCTGTGTATGCTCAAAAAGGAGGCGTTCCTTGTGTGTATGTCTTCCCTCCGTTTTCAAAGTCATTTCAACAGCAGATGATACTTCAAAACCCATTTTTAAAATCCTCCTCTGGGTTCTTTGGTAAGGAGGGAATTGGACAGCCAAAGACAGGGGGAGATGTGTTGCATCTGATGGCACTAGTGTAATAATTCTGATTTAGTCCTGAAACCCCACCAGAAATGGGTCATTCTCTTGCAGTATTTCCTTTATTTTTATCGTGCTGGCTGTGCTGCTCTTTCGTCTCTCACTTTTTATCTGGTCAATATTAGTGTGCATACAAGCAAGCAGAAGAAGGAGCACTGTGGTTTGAATTCTGATTTGTGCAACTTTACTGTTTTGAAACTGAAAAAGCTCTGAACTAGTTAACATTTATTTCAGTGCCTCCATGGGATGCATTTTAGGTCGGTCATCTGCCATAGCATAATGCTCCTATTACAAAAGTTTCAGTGTAATACTTAACTTGGAGTAAAACTGTCCAACGAGATGAGATAGAAAACTCACATTTAGTGCCAGAGTTAAAACTTCAGTGCGTTAGCCATGTTGGCAATATTGTAGAATCAGATTGTTCTTAAATCTTTATTTATTTTTCTTCCTCGCAAACCTGCTGAATCAGACTTTCAAGTGCTTGAAATTGCTCGGAAACTGGAGATGTATGGCATCAGGTTTCACCTTGCCTCTGACCGCGAGGGCACTAAAATTAATCTAGCTGTTTCGCACATGGGTGTGCTGGTATTCCAGGTAAGGTGAGCGGAGCAGACTGGGTACTTTTGTCGTATTAAGTGATGTGAGAATCAGAGTTCTGTGTATGAATACGACCATATTTTCCTCCCCGCAAAGCACACAGGCAACCGACCTACTGAAATATTTCCATTTGGGCACTCCTTTTCCCTTCATTTTGTGTCTTACCTGTTCTTTGGTTGCTGCGGGGCAGCTTCTCTGTGGAGACACACATCAGCCACTGCAGTCCTGCGGTTCCTCCCTGTCCTCCCCAGGGGCCTGTCAGCCCCTGAGGTTTCCATCCTTTTCCGTCTTCTTTTTCCATCCTTTGTTGTTTCCATCCTTTTTCTTATAGAGGACGACAGGAGAATTGCTTCCCTGAGGCTTTGGGAGTAAAGGGGGGGCTGCTGTTGGGCAGCAGGGTGAAGGCAGAGCTAGGTTTTAGCCCAGTTTTATCCAAATAAACAGGGTTTGGGAGTGGGAGAGCTTGGCAGGATTCCTCATGTGTGTAGCAAACACTCCTCAGTATATTGCACTGCCGAATTAGAAAAATCGACTTGGAGGAGTGTGTCTAGAGTTCTGTGTGGAGAAACGGGAAAGTGTGTTAAATAAAATGAAATTCTCATCTTGCTCGTACAATAAAGTATTGTGAATATTGATGGGGTTGAAATATTTCTTTCTCATCCGATTTCCTAGCTTTTCATTCAGTTTTCTGGTGTCTGCGCAGAGACAGACATCGCTCGCACACTTGTACCTGTGCCTGTACTGGAAGATAAAATTGTTGAAGGGAGTATTGTCACCAGAAATAAAAACCCAACAGAATGGGTTGGGGGGGTGGGGGAGTGTGTGCATATGCACGTGTCTGTATACCCACAACAGAATTTTGTTTGCTGCTCTTCCTTCTGAAACTTTTGCCAACTTCTAACTGTTATTGTTTTAATTCAGGGTAATACAAAAATCAATACGTTCAACTGGTCGAAGGTCCGTAAACTAAGCTTCAAGAGGAAAAGATTTCTTATTAAACTCCACCCAGAGGTCTGTGTAAGTTTTACTGTAATAGTAGGCTGGTCAGTGTTGAAAAAAATACGTATACTTAATTTTATTATGAAAAAATTCTACAATTTGTAATTTTATAAAACAACTTCAGTGGGGTAGGCTTGGCTACATCATTCCAGAAAAAATCTTTCCTTTTTCACCCCGTGTCTGTCATCGTAGATTTTTAGGTTTTGTGTATCAGCTTCAGCTTATCCTTGACATGGGCATGCACAAGTGCAAATGTAAGATAGAAAAAAAACCAAACAACAAAAAACCCCAAAAAACAAGTGCATCCTGCTTCAGTACTTTTACTCTGAAAAAGTTACATTTAATATTTCCCGTGGATATAAATGGAGGTTAACACTCTCATGAACTCTCTGATCCGTTACTGTCAAAATCCACTAAGGTAATGTGAGCGTTGAAGTAGTCAGTCTGTGTTGTTCAGGTGAAAGTGCAGTAGGGAGTGCTTTGGCCTGTAGCTCCCTAAGAGAACGCTGTAGTACACTGCTGATACAAAGCAACGTCCGTTTGTATGACTATCTCCTCCAGGACCACATTCAATATGTGCTGCTCAAATGAAAAAATCTTGTAGAGAGTGTCTTGATTCAAATGAGAATAACCTGATACGTCTCTGGAAAGAATAGATGGCTGAGATTATATTGTTGGAGCTTAATTTTAAGGACTGTGTGATTACTCTTGCTACAGCCTTATCTATTTTTCATGCTTGGCTGATGTACAGTAGAAGTTTTTGTTTCCTGATATCATCAAAGTTGTTGCTTTCACACTGGATGGCTAGATTGCATTCAACATAGGGTTTTATTAAAATGGGGGGAAGGGAGGGGGAACGTTTGGGCATAATATAGTTATGTGTATCAAGGAAACACGACGCAGGACACACTGTCTGCATGTGTAGTAACTTGTCTCGCAAAGACACCCTCAGAAATTTCATGTGATAACTATACCCTGACATACACAGTATTTTCTAGTCTCATCTAAATCTCAGGAAGATGAGCATCTGAACTTCTAAGGAAAAAAATATTTTAAAATTGCCACTATTTCACTTAAATATTATAATTTCTTTCTAATTACAGACTTTATGATCCATATTTATGATCCATATTTCTTAAGGTGGATTATATTGAGCATGTGTCTAAATTCAAGTGCATTTTAAACATTTTTACACTTTCAAGGTAAACAAATGTTTTTGAAAGCTATTAAATTATTTAAACTGCATTCATAGTCACTTCCATTGCTTTAAGGCATATGCAAAGTGACTTAGCAAAATACTGCATCTCATTGGAGTTCAACTTTTTTGTTGGCACTTATTTGTACTTTCCTTTTCTTCTCCGTTGCCATTTTATGTGCTACTTCATTTTTGTGTTTTGTTCCCAGGGCCCCTATCAAGATACGTTGGAGTTTCTTTTGGGAAGTAGGGATGAGTGTAAAAACTTCTGGAAAATCTGTGTTGAATATCACACATTCTTTAGGCTCTTTGATCAACCGAAGCCAAAAGCTAAAGCAGTGTTCTTCACCAGAGGGTCATCATTCAGATACAGGTAGGGACAAACATAACAGATTTATTAAAGCTGGATCCCTTCTATCTTAGAAAATGAGATCAAAAGGAAAAAGTATTCTAAAGTCATTCCATCTATAATTCTCATCCATTGTGTTTCGTAACGTTTGTACTTTTGTGGGTTCACAGCGGACGAACACAGAAGCAACTAGTGGATTATATTAAGGACAGTGGAATGAAGAAAACCCCATATGAAAGGTAGGTGCAAATAATTTCGTACGGGGAAATGTAGTTGAGACTTCACAGCACCCTTATTTCCTAAATTTCAGTGTTTCTAAATGACGCTGGGAGGCATTTGCTGACTTCTTGGTTATGAAGGTCTACCTCAAATTGAAGGTAGCTGAACTAAATGTAAAAAAAACTTATAATTTTGTGATGATGTAAAGAAGCTTAGGAAAGTTTCAGTATTGCATTTTAATGTCTGTTTTAGTCACGCACAATGTGTGACTAAAAGTTCAGTATGTTTCGAAGTTTGACTGAAATTCTTGAGGGCTTCTCTGTGTGTCAGTGCCGCTATGCAAGCAGCCAGTGGCAGAGCGCATAATTGAACTTGAGATCTGCAGGTCTGAAACTGTGACCTTAAATACTCATTCATTTCCAAACATCTAAATAAATAAATTAAGAATGTGCATTTTAATTAAAAAATTGTCATTTACTCACTTGGCTATGAAACCATCCTGTCTACCCATGGGAAACTCCTCATAGTCTTTCATCTGAAAGACTATAGGAACTTAACAGGAATTTTTTAAAGTATGCATTAACCTATTCTTAATGAATAGTTTTAATGTCTTGGACTCCAGTTGAGCTCCTTTTCTGTATGAAAGATTGATTTTCTAGTAAATTACTGACATAGAATGAATCCAACCATGAGTGTGATGCAGGTTACCACTTTTTGGAGTTGAACCTACAGGATTTTATGTGCCATAAATGATCTGTTTGACTGAATTGTAAGTTGTTTGTAAAATTGTTACAGATTAACTCATTCTGGTTTTGAAGCCATACATTTCTACACATTTATACTGATGACAAAGGAAGAAGTTAAATTAAGTGTGCTATATAGCGTAGTCTTCTGCCCCAAGTTGCTCTTGAGTTCTTCTTCGGTGGTCTGAATGATCTGGATATTGTTTTATTCCATTTTCTGTACATTTCTCACTCTTGTGTTGTTTAATTTACAACTCCGGTCACTTTTTCAATCTTGAACTGGTTATTAACAGAACATGATAAAATATGGCTTGAGACATTTCCGTTGGCTCCCAGAATGGAAATAGCTGAATGAGGAAGGGAGAAGGGTGAGTCATGGCATGGTAACTCATGGGATGCTCTCTGTTCTGTAGGAGGCACAGCAAAGCCAGAGCATCCACTCGTGCTTCCAACACCACCGATGTGCCAAAGCAGGTCAGTTCTGCAGCACTCCGTACAGGGGAGCTGACAACCAGCTTTCCGAGACGCCAGTGAAGGGGAGGTGATGGGAGTGAACCTTTTGTCTAGAATCACTTTCACTGTTTGACCTTCCTCCCTGATGAACGGTTTTTCTTCTTTTTGGGGGTGGTATCAGTCTTGATAGTGGTAGCCAATGGAGTCTAAAGCGAGGAGTATTTTCCTTTTTGGAATTCAGCTTAACTGAAAAGAACATGTCATACTTTAGAGTATGTTATTATTTCAGAGGATTAGTTTGTCTTCAGGTCTAACTGCTTTCTGTGGAAGTCTTGAGTTCATTCTACAGTCTGGGGCAAGACACAAGTGTTACACCACACGGGCTTGCATTACATGCGAGAGGTTAAGGAAGCATCGCAGTATTTTGCTGTCATTGTTTTCTGTTACTTTCCCTTGTGGGTGCTTTTTCAGAAGAGGCTATAACATACACAGACTTCACTTTCCATCCAGTTATCAGAATTCAGGAAAAAAGATCTTGTCTCTCACTGGGGATACTGGGTCTGTTTCTGTACGCAGTGTTTTGTTTGCTGGAAGGTGAATGTTTGAAGCACATATTCCTTCTGCATCAGGAACTGGATGTTGCATTTGTTTTTATGTATTATAAAAATCTTATCTGTTGTGTTTCTACTTTTTTTTTTTCCTCTCTTAGAGCGTCCTATTCACTGAGGGCTTGAGAACCCCAGGGTCTCCTGCCTCAGCAGCTGCCCCCTTTCACTCAGTTCACTCCTCGGCTGCTCCTACTCCCGTCCTGCCCATATTTGCAGAAACCAGCCCTTCCTCTTTGGACCCCCGAGCATCATACCCAAGGAGTCCAGAAAAACCCACTGCAGCGCCAGGAGAAGATGCGGGGAGGAAACTGATGCAGCAGCCTGGATCTCCCATGCTTCAAGGTGTTGGGTTTGGTAGTGTTGCAGGAAACCGTAACCCTGCTTGTCCTGTCGGTGAGAGTGCTTGCGGTTTAGATCTAGACGTAGAGAGGAGTAGTAAGGAGAGCAGGGTTGCTGTTTGTAAAAATGACAATGATGAGGATGACTTTACCACAGGTGTTTTTGTCGCTGAACAAGAGAGTCAGCATGGCAGTCGGGGTGCCCCTCTTTTCCCATTGACAAATTCACAGCTACAGGTGTCAGAGGAATTTATTGATGATGACCCAGCAGAAATTTCCTTTTTTGCTGGGGGCTCTGAGGCATTTTCATATGTGTACAGTGGTTTAGAGTTACAGGGCTCTGATTTTTCTAAGCATGTGTCAGAGTCGCCTGGCTTAACTACAGATGCCCTTCAGCAAAATACAGCCTCTTCTCAGTCAAGCCCTGACAGGTACTCAACAGAAGCGGTAGATATGAATATGGAAGACGAGTTTGAATTTGAAGAAGGGAGCGATTTCAATGGCAATGAGAGACCATCAGATACCTCGGAGCTGTTTGAGGTGAAGGCGCAAGCAAGCAGAATGCAAAGCCTCCTGAGCCCGTCTGAAACGAGTTCGCTCATCAACAACCGCTCTGAGAGCAGCTCCCTCAATAATTTGCCGCTGAACGGTACGTCCTCCCTGCACGCGTACAGCTCCGCAAACCATTCGGAGGCCAGTTCTATGGTGAACTTCCCTGCCTACTCAGTCCGCTCTGAGTCCAGCTCAGCCTTTCAGTTCACAGACATTATTGACCAGCTGGAACAGCTGAGCTATCCGCCTACCACCACAGAAGACTCTAGCAGTGCAGACACGGACTCCTGGGACTCCGAAACTGCTGCGCCTCTGGATGTAAACCTTTTCTTTAGAAACCCTTTTGCTCAAGCCGACGGTGAGAACTTTGCTTTTGACTTTCAGAATAATTTAAAAAATCTCACGCAAGAAGACTGGACACAGAAGGCTCATGTCAATTGATTGGTTCTTGATTTTTGTGATGGCTCCCTCTGTGCTCTTCAGAATTTGAAGGCAGAAGGGTGGGATGTCAGTCTCTTTAAGCAAGAAAACTCTAATCCAGTGGCTGGATTTTAAATCACATAATGTACCTGATTTTTTTTTTTTTTTCATGTACCTCTTCCCTTTCCCCCAAAGCATCCTAGCTTTGGTGCTGCATTACATGCATCGCACTGTATCCAGAAGGTGTTATAATAGGCTATGATGTTTGCAAAATACTGCATTTAGGAAAAACTACTGATTTCAGAGAAGTATCATCAGCTGGCTCATGCAGACATCACAAATTACAGTATATTGAAGGATTTCTTTGGCTATAAACTTATTTCTAAGAGTCTGATATGATACGCTGTTGCTCCAACACCCAAATGCAACAGGCACTTTTGCAGATGCTTGTTAACAAGCAGCCGCAGCCAGTCAATTAGCTGTTTTCTCTGTTTCTGCAGTGAGAGTCCTCATTTGGGTGTTGGTTTTTTTTTGTTTCCGCAATCCAACAAATGGACAATCTTCAACTATGAAGGAAAGTTTTAAAATAGCGACCTATGCAACGTGTCTGCGGTATACTTTGAAGCATAAGTAACCTATGTGGGAGTTTACAAGAGGGAATTTGGAAATAGCAGTCACCAAAACTTCTTGTGAAGACAATCGTATTTTCTGACTTCAAAGTGCCTCCAGCAGTCCGGGAGCAACCAAGTACCCTTCTGCTTTGCAGCAGTTTGGAGATACATGCATAGACTATAAAAGCACTTAATCCCCATTGTCTCACCTTCTTTATTTAATCACTCTGCACAAAAATGCTTACAAATTACTTCACCGAAGTGTCCTTCATCTGTGGAAGGCAGGTGGTGGTAAACTCGGTGATGGCTTTTACTTTTCTTTAAAATATGGGCTGTATTCAGAAAAATACCGTAATCTTTTGGAGAAATTGAGATGTTAGGACATGTCTACATGTTACTGTAGACAACAGTTAGAGCTTCACTGCTTTTATAAATTTCTGTAGTCGGGTGACTTTGATGTGAGACTTGATTTGTAAGTTTAAAGTGCAATTGAAAAGACAGTTACTGAGCTGGTCACATCGCATTTAGCAACATTTATTGAGGTGAAACAGTAAAAGTTGTGAAACGTCCTTCCTGCCTGCCAACCTGATGGAGTGTGGGGGTGAAATTCTGAGCTTCAGCTCAGAATAGCATTTTTTAGAGTATTTTCCTTCTGGATGAGCAAGAATGTGAAATACCTAACGCCTGACCAAAACCTCGTGATGGAAACGGTCACCTCCTTCAGCCATTTGGTTTTGGGCTTCCCAGTTGCCCAGTTTTCAGTCCTTTGTAGAGAGAGTGCGGTACTAGTAAGACCAACGCCTCCAAAATAAGCAGCTTACAGTTAAAAGCACAAATTTATGCTTGATATTATTCATATCAGTTTTCTTAAATGTGGTCTTGATATATCGTTAAAAAACCTTCATTCTTTACTCAATCATTTAAAAAATACTATTATCTCTTAAAATTCTGATAATTAAAACTTCAAGGGAATTCCTTTGAAGATATGATAGAACACGAAGAGGTAAAACCTCCTTTAGTCACCCATTTCTTCCAGTTCAGTTTTACCAAGGTATGATTATTCTTCGCAGCACTTGCTTTTATGTTGTAGTTATGGTGTTTGAGTGGAATTGCTGTTGTTCCACGAGAAACCTGTCGCCTTTGCCAGTGGCAGGGAAAATCAAAGCACGTTTAGAACAAAGTATGAGTTTGAACCTCCAGGAATGTGCAGTTTGATTGCTCTTTTTTTTGTTTATAAGTGCTATGCATATTTTTCTTTTTTATTTTTTTTCCTCTTCTGTTGAATGTGTGTTCTGGCTCTTCGTGTGACTTTACTCATACCTGCGGAGAGGATATCGTGGATGTGTAACATGACGTTTCTAAATAGGCAATTGGAGGAGGTCTTCGGTTGGGTCCAAAGCTGGTACCTCTAAGTCTGTTTTTAGGCAGATTTCCTTCCAACAGCTAACTACATTATATAAAAGAGAAGGAAAAACGTAGGAAAAAGACTTCTGTCTGCAAACTTTCTTACAGGTGGTAGAGTCAAAGATTAATATGTAGATAAAGATTTAGAGGAAGGCTGTTAATTTCTTTGGTCTTTTAAAAAAAGAATCAGGATTCCGCTATTTACATATAACCGTGTCTGCTGTTGTTTCACGGTCTGTGCCTCGGTCGCAAGCATTCTCTCTAAATTGTTTAGAATTGCTTAGTATGGCAATAAATCCAACTAAATTCTCTATGTTTTCAAAAGATCTTAGGAGGAAGAGAGAAGGTTTGCAAATACATTTTCTTGCAATGCGGTTCATTCGAAAAGAGGCCTTCAATGGTTTTCTACTTTTATTTTACAAATATGCATATCTTTTATTGGCAATTTTAAATCATTCATAGAATCATGGGGAATCATAAAATCTCAGGGATTTTTTTTTTTTTTTTTCAAAAAGCAATAAGAGTCTTTATGTAATGCCCCTTTTGTTTTCTAAAAGAATGGGAGTGACTGGGATCTAGGTCCTTTTCGCTTAAGATGTGTGGAGCCACAGGTGGGGACAGGATAGTGGGGTGGGGGGAGCTTTTACCTGGGTATGGCGTCTGAGGATGCTTAGCTCTGTTGTTTTATTCATGGTTTCCCAGAGAGGCACAAAAGAGAAAATTTTGTTTGTAAGTAGAATTTAGAGGTTTTATTCTAGTAAGAAAGCTGTGAGAAAAGGTTATTAATCGTTTCCTCCAGAGGGGTGAGTTCGAATTCACTTCCCAGTAGAGGTGGAGAGAAAAACAGCCTGCCTTCAGGGGAATGGAATGGCTCAGCACTTCGCAGCCAACTCCAGCCCCAGTCGTGAGTTATTGTAGTGCATTAGAACCATGCCAGGCATCCCCTTCTCCCCTGGCTGTCTCCTGAGGTGGTAGGAGAAGGTGAGAGAAGGAAGGGCTTTCCGTTCTCTCTCCATATTGTCTTTGCATAGCGTGAGGGAGTTGGTGAACTTTGGTGCCGTGTGTTTATGTCCCCAGTACCAGCGATGCTGCTAAGCTTTCAGTGTTACTCCTTGGGTTTGCTTTGGTTTTACACTGTTGATACTACTAAAACTTAGTTCGCAGTACTGATTTCTGTGGTTTTTGTCCTGAGCACATGAGTTTTCTTCTCAAGAAGGTGAGTAGTACGCTGGCAGGTGTGGAGGTGGTGCCAGCCGCCTAACTGAGCGAGCTGGCAGCCTTGCAGACCCTGGCAGCGCCAGCTGCTGCGGGAATCGTGTGGCATGAAAAAGGGGGGAGACTACATAGGAAAAAATCAGATTTTTTGTGTTGTGTGCTCGCCTTGAGAAGGTGGTGTTTCAGGAGCTGTGGTAGGAGCAGACGAAAGCCTAGGTGCCAACCTTCACTTGTCCGTGGCAAGTGAGTGGTCGTCCTCTCCCCCCTGATACTGTCACTTTGCAGGTACGTTCTTTCATGTTTGCTTTCTGCCCCCATCTCTGGGCGGCTGGGGGAGAGACGTATATAGGTACTTAGTCAACGTACAGGTTTTCATGCCGTGTTTTTCCAGCATGGGGTTTCCAGGTTTGTTCTCCAAGACCATGCTGTTGCAGTGGTAGCTGAGTGCAGGGAGCATACTGGAGCCATCGCTCCTGCTCCTTGGTGAAATAGGGCTGCTTCCCAGCCTTCCACTTCTCTGTTCTCCTGTTTTATTCTACGTGTCGCTGTAGGAAGTATGTCAATATTAGTGGCTTTTCCAAATGAGTGAGGCTGAAGGGTTTCGCTCTCTTGTGGTACTCAACTGGCGCGTTGCACTGTGACTACAAGACACTAAGAAATGCGTGTCTTGAGTGGATAGTTTAATCTGCACCTGTAGTTCTGTATGTGGATCCTTACAACTGTTCTACGCTTCAGCACATTTATTAAACGTAAAGCACTACAGCAGAATTTTCGATATCCATGTATGCAGTTAGTGGAACTCTTTAAATTTGCACAAAAGACGGGTCATAGAATATTCTGTGACCTATCCACCGTCTGGTTAAACATTGTTAGACTTTACTAGCCTGTGTTATCTATTGTGTGTTGACTTTGTAATTTTAAAGTACTCATTCATTATTCAAGTAATACATGCTGTATATTTCCCAGGACTTATCATATTTTACCTTGGGATGGAATAGGGTGATATATGATCTGCTCTCAACTTTGACTTTAATTTCCAGTGAATTTCAGAGTTGCTGGATAATGCCAAGTATCGATTTCCTTTTTCCTGTGTATATTTGTACTGTGGTTGTAGGTGATTTTGTTTAAGGGATTTTTTTTTTTTTTTGGTTGGTGGCTTGGTTTTGGTTTGGTGGTGTTCTTCTTGTTGGTTTTGGTGGTGGTAGTTTTTGTTTAGTTGCAAATCTTGATGAGGGTAAGACTTCACAGAGACACTAATAAAAGTCATAATTTTGTGATTTTTGGTGCAAACCTGTCGGTAAGTCATTCCCATTATTGTCATTTTGCAAAAAGTTCTAAGCCATAATTATCTGGTATTAATTGAATGAATTAGTATAAAAATACAGTTTTCGTTGTAGTCATTAGCTGTCATTACCTGTAGTTTTGAATAGCTCTTGCATCGCTCTTGTCACAAATGCTATGTGTATATGTATGGGTATACATATACGCTCTCTGTATGAATATGGGGAGACTTTACAGTTCCAAACATGTATCATAAAAACCACTTAATTCATTGCCTGCTCATGGGCTATCTTGGGATTGCTCCACTGGCTGAGCTGTAGCATTGCAGGTTTCAAATTTGGAGCGTGGTTAATTGAACCTGGTTTGCGGGGAAGGTGTTGCCATGCGTTTTCCCAAGCTGCAGTATTCTGCTGGTGTTCAAATGACTTAAGGCTGGTGACAGCCCTGCAGATGGGTGAGAACCCCGAATTTGCCTGTTCATCAACATGTACGGGGATCCACGTGCCTTGGTTAGAGTGACTCCCCAGGGAAATAGGTGCTACTCTTTTCAGGAGAGGATTACACTAAGAAAACAAAAGAGGGCTGGAATTTCTTAACTGATCTCTTGAACTTTATACGAGGAATGTTTTCTTGAATTACATATTGGGATTTTTAATATCTTTGTGTCTGTTCAGATTGCCGGTTATGAACCTACAGATTTGTACTAATTCATAATTTTAATTGTTTATGCAATAAAATAAGGAAAACTTTGATATAAATGACAATGTGGGCTTTTTAGCTTTATTTTGCATTACCCTTGTGTTTGAAATAGAATAAATATTTGTTCTCCTAGCCAAGGCATCTTAGAGTTTTATTACCAGATTTGTCCAGGCAGTTTTCCTCCTATACTCCCTTTGTTGAAAATAGAGCACAGCTGGGGCAAATATCCGTGTGTGGTTTCCAAATTACTGCTTTGTGCAAACCTCTTGCTTGGGATACAAATGGGACTAAAAGTTAAGATTTCCTTATGGGAATTACTTTTTTTGTGGAGACATTTTGTTTCAAACTGGGTATGTCCCTCTTACTCTCTTCTGTATATTTGTTTTTATTGGAAACTTGTCCTTTATTGTAAATGGAGGGTATGGAGGCAATTGCATATTTTCTAGGTTGAAAGTTCTTCAGGATTCTGGGACCAATGTCCGGGTAAATCCTCTTTTCCTGAATCACATAAACATTCACTTAAAAAAAAAAACCAAAACACAACCATCGTACTTGCATAAGTAAACGGAGGAGGTTTCTGGGCTAGTTTGAATTGACAATTTTACTCCAAAAACTTGCTTTTCAGCAAGGAGGAACTTTCAGGTGGAATTGACTGTGACTTCCTTTTGAACATCAGGAACATAGCATGTCATATTACTTGATTCCAGGGATTGAATTGGATTAACTTTGCTTTGATTGGTTTTGTTGCCAAGTTAAACCAATTTTACATAGACTTAAGGAAAAGATGTACCTGACAGAAAGCAGCGATGTAGGTTGAAACCCTGACCATTCATTTCAGCAGTGCTGCAAGCAGAGGGTTGTGCAAAGCCATGGTTCAAGCACAGACGGGTCAAAGCTGTCAATACAGCATAAAGAGATTGCTGGTTAACACTGAAAAAATATAGAAAAAAAAAAATCTACCATCTATAACCAGAGATACATATTCTTTCTTGCTTGCAAATAGCGAAGCCTTTACGAGGAGGGGAAGGTGGCAAAAGAAGGGTGGTTCTTTCAGATCCTGGACGTAACCGTAAAACCAGGACCAATGTTAGGATTCTCCTACAGTATCACATGTTGGTGTAACTTCACAGGTACATATGGCTTCACCGGGGCATGTACCAAGTGCTATAAACATGTTCTAATGTTGAATGTGATCTGTACCCATGTGAGGATAAGAAAGAAAGAAATCTGTGAATCTAAAGTCTCTTAGATAATTTTTTTTCCAAGATTCTCTATCTCCCAACTATGCATCATTACTTTAAAGGGAAGAATTTGCAGGGGAAAATGTCTTAGTTGTGATCTTTTGAAATAAGAAAGATTGGGGGTGTTTCAGGATTTCAGTGGCAGTACATCAGCCTGCAGAACCCTTTCACTGTAGAAATACTAATGCGGTCTGCTCATGCGATGTGTTCGACAGGACATTAGGCAGGAGGGGGCTCTGGCTGGGCTCCCATCGTCTTCTGCTCGGCCACTGCGGGGCTTTAGTGGAAGAAGAATGTCATCTGTTTGAAGTAGTAATAATAATAATCATCATCATCATCATTATCAGAGGGAATCAAGCAGTGAAATGCAAGGGGCCCTCCCTTCTGAGAAGGAGTGGAATTGCTAGGATTTGAACCTTACATAGCTTTTAGTACAGCCAATAATGCTCTTTGTCATTGGGATGCTGTTTTTGTTGACTGTCTTTGAATTTTTTGAAGCATAAAGCTTACAGAAACAGTATTTGCATTTTATTTTTGGCAAGCTGTGCACTCAAGCCTGGCTTTATGTTTAGAGATTGAATTTAGATTGAAGAATGGAATTACCCTCTGAAACATAACTGAGAAGTGATGCCAAAAGCTTATTCTCTTATTATCGAGCTTGTTATCTCAGTGTAAACCAAATAAAATCTGCTTCTACTTAATTTTTTAGTAAAAGCTAATCCATATTAATATAATTAGCAAAACCTGTATTGTAATAAACTGGCGTAGTACCCTAGTGGGAGCTTTTACCATTTAAAATTGTATTAATGTGGGAGGAAAGCCCAAGGAGCTTGGGCATAACATGCTCCAGAACAGACCTTATTTTTAGTATTTGTGTTAAAATATTTCTTAGAAAAACTATAGAAGGAAGAAGCTTTGTGCTTCTCTTTTTCTGAAACAATAGATAGCCAGTGATCTTGGTAACGTAAGCTATGGCAGAACATAGATTTGATATTTCAGATTTGAAAAATCCAACGATCATCTTTTCATTTAGTGTCACTGTGGCTGCGGTGGGGTTTTTTTTATGTTTCAGTCCAGATTCTGCCTCGGACCTGGACCAGCTCCCTTTACCTGCTGAAGCAGAACGATTCCCATAGACCAGAATTTTTCCAAAAGAAATAGAATTTTGCTTTGCACTTCTGAAGGTGTACAGGGCTGACAAGGGGTCAGGGACCGGGGGGAGGCAAAAGCATTTTTCTGAGTGTCAGCTGATGTGCTTCTGAAAGCACACAGAAAAATGAAGATGTTGGGTTTAGCATGCCAGTTTTCCAGAGCCACTTCTAAAATTAAAGCTGCAATTAAAACTCACATACACAATTTTAAGTCTTTCCCCACCACCACCACCATTTCCTTTTGTGAGAGTTTAAAGGCATGAAAGATCCTCTCCCTTAATTATTGTAAAAGTATGCTTCCATTTAGCTTGGTTTATAACCACAAAAAAAGAAAAAAGTCTTAGTATACATCTGGACATCTCCTAGTAGTTTATCAGAGTAAAGGCATCGCACGACTGATTTCAGACAACAGAAATTTAGAGACTCCTGGTGGTTCAAATGATAAAATTTAGTGTTACAATTAAGGAAGTAATCTAGCAGGTTGTTCTCCTCTTGGTCCATTTTTTCTTTTTGCAGAAAATAGTTGTAATTTTTCATGTATCAGTTCCTTTTTTGCTCTCAAAGCTGGATCGGGAAGGTGGTTTCATCTCCCTAGTGTGTTGCTTGCTGCTGTCCCTGATATGGGACCAAAACTGGTTTATGCTAATGTAGTAAATTACAAGTCAGACTTAAAACCTGGCTGCTGTGTGCTTTCTTCCTTGCTTTCTCTGGCATTGCTGACTGATGTCAGATGATAGTTTTCCAAAATTTTCCTTCACGAGCCCCATCTCTGAAGTTTGCAAGGGGTAAAGTGTATTCCCAGTGAAATACCGGACAGGTTAGAGAACATCTCTGCTGTTTTTCTATTAGAAAAGTGAATAAGAATAGATTTTAGATATGGGATGCTAAATAGATGTATCGAGCAAAAAAAAAAACAACCAAACCCCAAAAAACTTAATTGTGTGTTAACTGTCAGTGAGAGGGATGGGATTGGAGTACTCTTGAAGAAGATACAAGGTAAGGTCATGGTTACAGCAGCTGGCTTCAGGTTCTTCTGTAATCCATAACGAACTTCTCATGACTGGTTTTGTATAACATTCGAAACGTATTTATTTTTCAAATTTGAGTATGAACCTTCACATCTGAAGATCCTCTTGGGAAAAAGTAGAGTGGAGAAACGTTTGTGTTAAGTCATAGTTGTATGAGGCTTTCACATTTTTATACCTGGACAAAAGAAGAGGCAGCATAAACAATAATACACCAAGTGGACAATATTATACAGTAGCTGTGAAAGATGAGGCTGGCATTCTCACTGAAGTCCCTATAGCTGTGTCCATGCAAACCACAGTGTTTTCGCAGTCTTTTACTGTTAGACTTGATTTATTGTTGGTTGTTTTCAATTACATGTGTGCTGGTCTTTTTATGAAATGGTGGGTTTGTTCACTGAAGGGTACACGGTTATAACTGCATAGTGTAATTAACTAAGAGGTATTAGTATTCTTAAAGACCTTGGGTACATGGGATATCACAACACACATTTTTTGATGTTGCATTGAGTTCAGTGCATTTGTGTGTGATGGGAAAGCAGAAATCTGTTATGTACAGAACACAGTCGTGTCTGGGGGAAACTGCTTTACATCCTCAAGTACCAGTGCCGTGGCATGGACACCCTGACCCCTGCTTACAGCGAGGCCTCCCAGTTTGGGATGTTTGTGCTATGACTTATGCATAGAGGACAAATTTCCACTTCATGAAATGTGGAAACGTCCCTCTCGAAGGCCAGTCCCTTTAACGTACCCAGAGGATGCTGCTGCTCGCAGGACGGGGAAGACCTCAGCGCGCCAGGGTTTGATGGCGGAGGAAATCATGAAATCATTCGAGCGTTTCGATCTTTGCACCAATATTTCTACTTAATTAGGAGTTTTCTACTGTGGAAAGCAGCAAGTCTTACTCCCATTGTTGCATTGGACTCTTCCTTTAACCATCCTTCCCCTGGAGAACAGAGGATTGCTGTACGTCTTACTTGTGTGCCTGCGAGCTCCCCCCCTTGCTGCACTGGTGGAGAAATGCTTTTGGATCGTGAGAATGAAAATTTAATTCCAGGCTTGTAACGTCACCTGCCGAGATATGCCGTCATACTGAGTTTATATCAAACATTTAAATGTTAGCAACAAAGCTAACCCAGGCTGCTGCATGACGTTTCATAGTCCTTTCTAGACAAGATGAATTTCAGAAGTCACATTAACCTGGGAAAGTCCCCTTGAAGAATTTCCCGTTTAAGTTGACAGCCTGTTACGCATTGCAGCTCCTTCCTGAATTCTGCATTGCTTTCATCCCATGGTGATAAAGAGCAGGCTATGGGGCATCCTCCCGCAGGTGGCGGCATGCCGGGGAAGGATGTGGCAGGTGTTGGCATCAGCAGGTTGGCCCCCTCCCAGGCATTGGGGACAGGGGACGCCCCATGCCACTGCACCGCGGCTTCTGCTTGTTGCTTCAGGCTTCTCGGGGAGCTGAACGTGCCTCTCGTCTTCATAAATCACTCTGGCTTTGGGCAACGGGGTTCTTGCTGCCAGATACAAATGAGCGAGTGTTTGCAATGAATTTAATGATCACCTTCTGCTGTTGGAGGCGACAAAAACTAGAACAACTCGATTGATGTAGGCGGGCAGTGGAGTTTGGAGCAAGTTATATGCCTTTTGCTCCTCTCCTGTCTGAACGTTCGGTCTGTCCAGGAGCAATTCAAGTTACAAATTCTGGAACGTGTCGCTATGTCGTGTTAAATTCCAAGAATTTAAAGAAGCTCCTCACCCCGTACGCTTGCAGCTTGTTTGGGTTTTAAGCTGTTGTTTCAGCATCCGGGATGTGTAAAAGCAAACTTCCAATAAACTCCTGTCCCTGTAGAGGTGAAACAAATGCCAGATGTTGTCGCATTCCTGTGCTAATATTAAAAGCAGTGGGAATGAAGAAAATGCTCGGGCAGGAACAAAAATCCGCTTCAGGATGGTTGTGCTTGACTAGTGTATTAATAGTTAACTCCGCGCCCTGGAGGAGCTGAATCTCTTCCAGGTGACGGAGCGCAGCACTGTTTAGCTTCCTGCGTTTGTGCGTGTGAAACCCCGCCATTGTCACGCCGTTGTCACGCTGCCGGCCGCCTCGCAGGGGTTTGGCTTCCTGAGCGGGAGTGAATCCAAAAGCTCCTTGTGTCTCCTTCTCCTTGTGTCTGTGTCAAGACATACTGGATATCCACAGGGGCTGGTTTGGTTTGGTTGTTTGGGGTTTTTTTTTTGTGTTTTGGGGGGTTTTTTATTTAAAAAAAGCGCCTTTTGTGATGATTTTTAAGTAGTCTGGGAAGTAATGAGTTGGCGATTTCGGCTTCGCTGTCGAATTTTTCTGTTTGCCTTCAGTTGGTGGCTGAGCCCTTGCTCTCTGCCTGTGACACCCAACAAACCCTGCTGGGGCGGGCTGCAAGCCTGGCCGAGGGTGAAAGTGGTAGAGACAGAACCGCGTGGTACCCCTTCAGCTGCCTGGTCTGACAGAGCTTGTCTGTTTATCATAGGGAAGACCAGAAAAAAAAAAAAAAAGGATGAGGTTAAGCAGGAATTTTGTGGGCATAGTGTGAGTAATTGGAGTGTCTTGTTACATTCGTTTGGTCCCCAAAAAGCAGATCTTGAGCAGCCATTTTCACTGCGAACCCCCGAGGGGGCTCTGCCTGCCATCGCTAAGGGCTCTGCTGAAGAGAGGAGAGCAGCTCCCCTTCGTAGGCTTCAATGTGCTGTAATGGTGCCTGGTCTGTCAGAAAGCTCTAAAGGGTCCACAGATGAAATAACAGTATAAAAATAAGATTGACAATTAATAATCTAAAGCAAAGCAGTGCGTGTTACTCCTGCTTCAGACAGGTTTTACTGTGCAAGAGGATTGTGCCCATTCAATTAATAATCAGTGCGGCAAAATGTTTTTCCTTTGAGATCAGAAGATCATTCTATTTGTGTACAAATAGAGCCAGGAATGAAATCTCTCACATGCTCCCTTTTTGTATAGCGATGTGTTTTCCTCTCCCATCCATACAGTTTTGGTGATACCCTGATTTCTGAATATATTTTTAATGAGCTTTATCTTCTGGAGTGGAGAGTAGTGGAACAATTTGTCCTAGCTTTTCTCTGGGATGAAAAGTAATTCTTATTTTAAAAAGGAAAAAAATTAAAAGCTGTATTCTTGTTACTGCAGTGTGATCCTATGTTTGCAAACCCTGCTGCTTCGCAACAAAATCCAGCGAGACTGAGCACTTTTTCCTAGACACTAATGGATTTGTCCTTCCCCTTAAATGCAGTTGTAAAGGTGTCTGTCCCTGCTGCGCTGCTGTGTCACAGCCGGGTCGCAGGGAACACTCGGTTTGCTTTGAGATACGCGCTGAAGTCTTTGGATGTCTGCCCCTTTTTGTCTTTTGCCTCTTTTTTTAATAATGCAAGATTGCAATTACGGTTTATAGTAACAGTGGGTAATCGTCTTATCTTTGAAACCATTTTCTCTCCTTTTCCACTCCATCTTCTCGTTCTCTTCCCACCCAGGCCTCCCAGTGGACCACCCTCAGCTCTCTTCCCTCGTGCTGAAGAGTTCCCTGGGCTTGAACCCGGCATTTCAGGTGAACTTGAATGCGGCCGGCCAGGGTTCATCTCCTCTTCTGAGTCCTGTCCTCAGTGATGCTGGCGGTGCCAGGGTAGAAGAGGATGACGAAATGAAACGTAAGGTAAGATAATGTCATGACTGGGAATTTACGTAACGAGAAAAGCGATGGTTTCAGGCGAGGAGCTGTGCTTGCTGGTCGCTGAATATTGATTGTGTTATATCATGTGGTAGAACAGATGTGTTTGGAGTGTTAGAAACTCCAGTGCCAATGGTTTGGTCAGGTCTGTGTGTCTCGCTGTTGCGGCAGGAGTCCCCGCTGCCCTCGTGGCTTCGGGGTCGTCTTGGTGTCTGCTGCTGGGACCACTTCCTGCTGTTTTAGCAGGAACCACTGCCTGGGGTCCCAGCATGGCAGGGAGCTGGGCTCAAAATCTGCCTTTTATACCCCAGAATGGAAACATGTTCAGGCTGGACATTAGGAAAATGTTCTTCGCTGAGAGGGTGATCAGGCCCTGGAACAGGCTGCCCAGGGAAGGGGTCACGACACCAAGCCTGTCGGAGTTCGAGGGCTGTCTGGAAGGAGGAACATGAAAATTGCCTCTTGACTTTCATGGGCGCAACAAGTCTCAAAGCAGGAACGACTTTAGGTGTTCAAGATGCGCTTATGTTCAGGTACTGATCCTTAACCTGGGCTGCTTTCCTTTCTTTCCACCAGTAAGCACTGGTTGCTTTAACTGGGAGCTTCCCAATATCACTGCAGAAAGCTGCGAAGTTGAGGAAGCTGCATGTTTTATGATGTGAGGCTTTCCTCACCCCCATGCAGAGCTCAGGATTCACCCTTTCTTTCTTGGGTAATTCTAATTGGGAAATGTTTTTGTTCTGGAGGCGATTCCACCTTTAGTCCTGAGACATGAACTTCAGCTCCTTGCTCTGTGCTTCAGCACCACCGAGCAAGGCCTTTCTGCCCCAGTGCATCACCTATATCCACATCCTCTTGTACACTGGAACACTGCAGAAGGTGATGTACGTGGTGGTAGTCCACAAATTCTGACCAAGGTCTCCCAGGAGCTTCTCCAGGCTCTAACATACTCTCTGGAGCAAGGCTCTTGTGGTCTGTGGCAAAGCTGACATACTGCTTTGTATTGACACCTGATCATGTGCTTTGGTAAACAATAGCTTTGGGTGCCTCCATGGTTTTTCAAAATGACAGAGGTGGCCAGATGTCAGTGTGTGATTCAGATTTTCTTTTTTAGCCACACTGCATAGTGTTATCAGGGTTTCACAGTGGTTGTGAGCAATAACAAGAATCTGGAACCATGAGGTTGAAAGGGACCTCTTGAAATCTTCTAGTCCAGCCAGCTGCTCGCTCTTAAGCAATGTCTCCAAGCGTTTAGATGCATTCAGGAGAAATAAAAGAGTGTGTGTATGTATGTATGTTGACACATGCATTCTTTGGCTGCTTCTCAGATGTGGAGAACAAATTACCAGACTTTGCCTTTGTAGGGCATGGCATATAGTATCTGACAAACCGCATTCCCGAGAATGCTGCATTTCTCCTGGTAAGATAGAGAACTCCACCTAACAGCAGACTTCTGTGACCGTTTGTCTGCAAGCTGCTTTGCTGCCCTTGCCTTGCCTGCTTGCAGAGAGTGAGCGAGCAGCCAGGTTTGTTTACTCTTCGGTACTTGAGAAGGATCCAGGACCTTCCATTACAGTGCAAGGAAGGCTCCATTGTCCAAACTCCATTTCTTATGGAATCAGTGGCCACACTGTAATCTAGTTTTCTGTGCAACCTCAAAGAAGAAACCGCCTTGTGTTCTCTTTACTCCTGGTCTTCTGCTTGCCTCATCGGGATCCTCAGATGGTCGCAGGCCTGTGCTGTTTGCTGTCTTCACCGTGTCTTTGGGTACTTCTCGGTGCCAGCAGGTGCAAGCTTACTCACTCTTGTTTCCTCTCATTTGGTGATGCAGAGATCTCTGCACCATATGTCCTGATGCTCAGCTGCTCAGGGAACATACAGAAATCTCACCGTGAGCAAAGGTGCCTCTCTGGATTTAGTGCTTCCAAAGCTTGCTTCTCCTGTGATTGCTTCTGAACGCTAAGGGACTCTTCTGAGCTCTGCTGTGCAGCTCCATGGAGCCAAGTGCCACACTCTGAGAGACACAAGCAGCTCTCAGCAGGACAGTCATTCAGGCACTCTTCTCCTGGAGACTCCAAATAACTGAGCCAGATCATACGATGCTGTTAAGAACCACCCGTAGTGCAGACATAGTATGAATACGCGCTGGCAGGAGAGAGGAAGGTTTAACCAATAACTTGGAGTTGGGATAAATCTCTGTGGGTTGTTTCCACCCACCTTCCCCCAAGCTGGCAAGGCCAGCTCCTGTGAAGATTTGGAAAAGCTTCTGTGACTTGATGCCCCATCCCTGGAGGTGTTCAAGGCCAGGTTGGATGGGGCTTTGAGCAACCTGGTCTGGTGGGAGGTGTCCCTGCCCAGGGCAGGGGGTTGGAACTGGATGGTCTTTAAGGTCCCTTCCAATCTAAACTAGTCTGTGATTTGTGTGTACGGACATAGTATATAATGGCATCGCAAAGCATGTCCAGATACAAACAAATTACTCTGTGATAGAGAAGTCTAAGCTTGAAGTCTCAGTTATATTGTGGGCTGGCATCATGAGTTTATAGCTTTGACAGATCACTCTGCCATTAGGTTTTAATAGTTTGGGGTTTTTTTAAATGCTTTCTCTCACTTATAACAGGCATAGCACAACCTGGAAATAATGAGCAGTGACTGCGTTGTCTGTCCTGAACACTGAAGCTGGGGCCTTTCTGCCTCATTCTGTGAAGTCCAATACTTCAGCTTGAGTTCTCTTCCAGGCTGAAACTAATTTATAAAAGTGTGCAAGGGGACTTTTTTATTGTAATCGGTCTTAAGCTTGGTCAACTTCTGAGACTTCCAAGATTTTCATGTCCCTTCGAAGACAGTCATTTAAGTGAAACAAGCCCAGGCAGAAACCACAGTTAAATTGGTTAAATTTAACCAAGTAAAATTTCACAGCAGTTGTACAGCTTCATTGTACAAGAAAAATGTAATCTTACAATATCACGATTAATAGAGCTTGGATTTTAAGGGTACTGATGCCACTGTAATTCCACCTGTTTAATGGGGGCATTTGTATGTGAACTCTTCAGCAAACTCTTCAGCTCTGGCAGCGTGTGCTTTCCGCTCCACGCTGCTGTGGTGCTGCTGCTGCTGTACTGAAACCCTGAGAAAGCTGAGTTTTCTCGTAATTTCATTCTTTTAAAGTCACTTTTAAGTTCTTTTTAAGTTAGGTTTTCTTTTCATTTTACCAGCAGATTTCCAGTTCTTTTTCTAAGGGAGGTTGGTTGTAGCAAAAAGCTGGCGTTTTTTGCTGTGGGTTTTTTGGCGAGTACCCCCCACCCAGGGTTATTTTTAACACTGCTGAAGTCCCGTCTTTGAAGTGAAAAGTTACACATGCGTAGATTTACTATTTATTTGGTGGTTTATTTCCGGACTTGATAGGTTTGTGATCTAGGTGTAAGGCAGGCAGGAAAGTCTTTCTTTGTCTTGTAGTCCTTTATCTTTGGCCTTTATAAGTTCAGAGTACGGCTCTTCAGTCAACACGAGCTGGTGTTGCTGCATCTAGTGAGTGTTTGAAGGCTTCTAGGTGGGATTACGTGTACATAATACAGGGAAATACTAGTTTTTCCAAGTGGGGATATTTGCCTTGATGCCTGCTATGGTTGTAGGAATGTTTTCTTTGGACTTTTGAAGCAGACCACCTCCTCGGAGAGTTTTTGCGTTTATTTTTTTCAGGCATGAATTGATTTTCCTTCCTCTTGCAGTAGTGGAGGTGTTTAGCAGAGCCCCTGTCGCACTGTGACAGCCGTACCACTGGTACAGGCTCTGCCTGGCACCTGCTGCCAGGACTCAGCACAAGGGGATTCAGTTAGGACTGGTGTAAGGCCAAAATAAAAGAAGATTAAGGGCACTAAATTTCAGCAGGGAGCAATTTGTAAAGCAACAAGAACTTCAGGGAGTAAACAGAAAGCGATGGTGCAGCGAGGAGGGAGAAAGGAAGAGAAAATGCTTGGGAAATGAAAAGCATCTTCTGTGCCTCAAGCTGGCATGCAGTCAGCTGGAAAATAAAGTGGGAACCTGCAGAAGCCCTCAAAGGTGATGCAAAAGGTAATCCGTGCAGGCTAGAAAAGGAGCGAGGTTGTGGGCATGGTGCGTTTTTGCACCCCTTCACGCTCTGTAAGTCTTTAAGGAAGGAACAATCCAGAAAAATATATTTTTGAGAGTGGGGGAAAAAGCACTGGAGTGATAATCAAAGCACAGGGTGTGAAATGGGGACAGACAGGGTCCTTCCGGAGTTCTCAAGAATATACTAGACAATATACATTGCTTGAGGGTAACTCTTTAAGCAACTGCTGCGGAGTCCCCAGCATGAAGCAGCGACGCTGAGGAGGGAGATGAAGCCAGCGGATACACATGTGTCCGGTGATGCTCTGCAGAGCTTGCAGCAGGGTCATCTGCCGCCGCTACAGAGAGGTGAGGCTCGTGGCATCTTGTGTTGTCGCAGCCTGTGGTTGATTCCATAACCCAGCTTTGCTTTGCTTTGCCTTGGGAAACTCTATTTTTTCCATCAAAGTTAGTCCCTTAAGGGCATTGTGCACTACAGTATCCTGTGCGGAGTGCAGGAGGAAGCGTGCGCAAAGCTGAGTTACACAAACCCAATACCTGTTAGCTGTAATTCTCCTGTCATGTAAGAGACTGCTGAAGTTACAGTCCAGCTAGCGTGTGTTGTTCCATGGGTTTATAAATGAGGTGTTTCAGGACAGGCAAGTGCTGCAGGAGGAAGCTGGTAAGGGACTTCAGAGCTGGGTCACCCTGGGGTCTCCAGGGAGGTCAGAAAAATGATGTCCTATCCTTTGGGAAGAAGCTGTTTGAGAAGGATGCCCACTGAGGTTCAACAGCCTCTTGAAGGTTTATGAGGCTGCAGTCTGGTAAAGAGTCCAAGGAAAAATAAAAGATACCTGCAGCCAAGATTAGGTAGGACTTCCTAACACCATGTAACTGAGAGAGGTACAGTAAAGTGAAGAGGATGGCTGTGGAGGGAATCAAAGTATGTCAGTCAAAGTATGTCCTCTGGGGAGAGGAGGCTGATGTGTGAGCCTACAGTAACTAGCATAAAATAACCTGAAAAGGGGCTGGACAGTTTCTCAAAATTAATTATTTGAGGATACACACCCCCAGGGATTCTGTGTGGCTAAGATAGGCTCAACAGATGCATTACTGAGCACACCGAAAAACATCTCCTCCATGAGAAATATTGAAGTGGAGGGTTTAGAAGCACTGAGCAGCTGTGCTGATGGCACCTCAAAGCGTCTCTCAAAATAGAGTTTTTTATTAACTTGGAGTGTACAAGGAAAAGGGAGAATTAATTTTCAAAGCTGTGGTACCCTCAGGAGGGGCAGAGGTGGAGGCCAAGTTATAATGTAACTCTATTGTGAAAATAAATGACAGCAAACCCATTTTTTGGCACAACACTGTGGCACAGCACAGTGAGCTAAGGAGACAAAACAGCATCGTGGCTTGAAATGTGAATAGTTCCTTAATAATACTCATGTGATTTTTAATATGTATGTTTTCAGGCTAACTCTGATTTTTTTTCATTGCCGCCGCAGAGCATCTCTCTTCACCGTTTCGTTCCTTTGTGCTTCCGTGTCCATTCTGTCTTCTCTTTTCTTTAAACAGCACCACTGGAGCAACCATGGCGCTTGCAACTGATGTAGTTTGATTTTTGTGTGTTCTTAACTAATTACTATGACCTTCAAAGGACTTGAGTAAAAGCTGTAAGTGGTAATAGAATAGTTTTGGAAAAGGCCTGTGATGTGAATCTGTTGTACTAGAGCTGATTAGAGAAATGCTTAAAACCCAGGAAACTTGGAATAACTGCTTCTGTATTTTTGTGAAGGTTTGAGCTTGTGCTTAGTAATAAATGGAACACATATATTTTAATAGTTACTGATACCTGTGTGTTCTTCCAGCGCTATCCAACTGACAAGGCATACTTCATAGCAAAGGAGATTCTTGCTACAGAACGGACGTATTTAAAGGACTTGGAAGTTATTACAGTGGTAAGGGGTTTTACCTTTATTTATTGCTTTTCCTTTTCTTAACAGATTCATAATTGTTGGTTTGGAAAAACTTGGACTTTCTTCCAGGTACCAGAAGAAGAACGTCCTATGATAAAGCATAATCCATGAGCCGTGTTACCTTCCTTGTTCTGTAGGCCCTCACATGGGACAGCAGATATCTCCTCTGCACTTCTATCCTTAGCTCCACTAGCTCCATCACATCTCATGCTGATGTCTTGATGTCTGTCTCAGGCAGACTTTCTCTTTGAAAACTGTGAACAGGGACAGCCTAAAAATTATTTGCATTCAGCTTCAATGGCAGTCATTGCTGTCAGCTCTGCTTATAATCTAGCCATCAGCTCTGCGCCTTTCCTTGGGAAGCTTTTCTCCTTGGGCTTTCAGATCATGAGATCAGATGAAGAATTGCGAGGGTATTAAGGATCCATAGGGTTTTGAGGAGTTTTGTCTCTTTTTGTTGCTGCTTTTCTTTCCCCTCCTTTCACCTGGAGCAGACAAGTGAGTCCTTGGTTGCAGGCCAGCGTGAGTTTCCAACTCTTTCTTCGAGAGCTTTTTGTTCATGTACTCCAGGTTTGAACACTGACTGTTGTGTTTCTATAAGCTACTGTTTTCATTTCATCAGAGAGAGAAGTTAGAGTCCCTTAACGTCTTCAGCTGAGGTGTTCTCTGCGAGCTCAGTGAGCGCTGCTTCACTCCAGTTCCTCCTGTAGGCTTCCCAACACTTCTAAAAGATGGGGCAACATTTTGCACCTCAAAGGACTTTTGTAATACTCAGGGCCCTGCCTGAAAGCGGGGAACTGAAAGTGATAAAAAATGCAACAATCTGCCTCCAGCTACCGAGTAACTTGCACAGGGCTCCAAGTTTTATGACTGAGCGGTTGTGTCTGCATTGAAGTACAAGCAGTGGGGTAACATCGGCTGCAGCAACTGTAATTTAGAGCCGCTACCAACCATCTCATCATTGTGTAAAGAAATGTGCTTGTGCCCGGAAGCCATAATAAGCCTCAGATTTGTAATGTTTGGCAAGGAAAGAAATTACATCTTTTCATCTTTCCCAGTCTTCCCTAAATATTTGTCCTTCCTTCCTGTTGTTTCCCTGGGCACACACTTTCTCTTCTCATTATCGCTGCAGGAGCAGAAATTTTTCTGCTAGCAATTAATTTCTTAAATAGAGAAATTTATTATAATTTATGATTTTTCCGGCAGTGGTTTCGCAGCGCAGTCATCAAGGAGAACGCTATGCCAGAGGGCCTGATGACGTTACTCTTCTCTAACATAGACCCAATTTATGAGTTTCATCGAGGCTTTCTGAAAGAGATTGAGCAAAGGCTATCGCTCTGGTAAGCATCAATAGTGCAGCACATGGGCAACAAGCCCAGGGGTCCTTTTCCTACATCCTCCCATCAACACCCTACTTAATCTATATTTGAACTGGTATTTCTGCTTAAATAGAAGTAAGGAAAAAGTGTTTTAATAAATTATAGTTTTACAAAAATAACTAAATGCATTTTGCAAAGCCCATTTTCCAAGCACTGCCTTGTACGTGATATCCTTGAGCCCTATGAACTGTACACCAGACCGAGGGGTTTGTAATCACAGAATCATTTAAGTTGGAAAAGACCCTTAAGGTCATCGAGTCCAACCGTTACTATAACTTGGTGTTGTGTCTCTAGCCTTAGAAAAGAGAAGGAACACAACGTCAAAAAGATACTGTGTGTGTTTATCAATACCTTCCGGTTAATGGATCTCCAGGTGAAAATCTAGGAAACACTTTTTGGTAATTAAGATTAGAATTTAGCTCTTGCAGCACGATTTATTTCAAAGAGCATGTCTTTAGTCTTTTAACCTTTGTATTACTTTCTCCTGACCTGAGATGTATAGTAGGAGAATCTAATTACCATTCAAAAGGAGGTGGCTAACATAAACTAAGTACAAACTAAAATAAATTCTGAAGTTCAGGTGTCGTGTTCTGTCATTTATTCAGAAGTTTGAGGGGTTAAACTCCGAAACAGGCTTCCACACAAATTAATTTCTATTCCTTTCTTAGTTTTCTAAGCATGGCTTTATGTTTGTTATTTATGCAACTTCTGTATTTACTGTACGAAGTTTTCAACCCGCACAGTGAAAAGGGAATGCCAAGGGGCTAAAAATGGCTAGAGGAGGTATTAATGTTAGTGCTGCTTCCCTTAATTTTGCTAAAGCAGACCTTAAAACACACAGATACCCAGGAAGCATTTCTTAAAGATTATGTCTTGAAGTACAGGGGAAAGTGGAGGGAGGAAACTGAAATTTCTTGATTTCTCATGTGCTGTGCCTTATTTCATCTCCTTATGTGTGTTTCAGGGAAGGAAAAACCAATGCTCACATGAAAGGAGATTATCAACGCATAGGAGATGTCATGCTCAGGAATATGCGTACTCTAAAGGTACATGGAGGATTAAAAGAATGGAATCCCAGGATTGTTGAGTCTTTTTTTTCTCTTTGTCAAGGATGAGAGTTCAAGGATTTTCACTAAACTTGGAGCAACTGGCAAACAATTATAGTTGATAAACAAATTAAAAAGAAAACATAATAAAATACTTACAGCAAGGCTTTATGGCACTGTTGCTTATTTAACCACCTATGTTTACCTTGAGAAAAGGTTGTTTGTTTATCGGTTATTTAGCAGAAGACAAAGAAAAATTACTTAATTAGCTTCACCATCTCTCCTGTATTTGCACAATTCAAACTCTCCCCTAGGGAGACACTGTTTCATAAGGTTGTTTAATTCCAAAATATAAACATTTTTTAACTGCAGAGTAGTTTCTTCTGAAATGAAGTCACCTTTATTTGGGCAGAGTGCCTCCATGGGACAGTTACACTTGTGCTGTAGTAGTGGAGTAATTATTCCATTAAAACCAGTGACTTGAATGGGAGTGCAGAGGTGTGTAACCGCTGCTCCGGCTGTCCGTGCTCGCTGCGTTTGACGTTCCCAGCAGGCATAGGCACAGTACTGCATGGACACCTATTTTGACCCTGACTGGGAGCTGCCCGACAGTTTCTTTAATAGCTGAGACAACCCTCTCAGCTCACTTCTGCCAGTTATCAACCAGAATTGTCTTAGAATGGCAAAATATTACCGGGTGGTGCTACCAGCTGCTCTCATTAGAGGCACACAGAGGCACGACTGCACTAAATAGTGAACAGAGGACAACCAAGCAAATATTTTTATTTTTAATACTGTTGTGGTTTTTTTTAAATAAACCCATTGAAACATATAATGTTGTTAATGCTGGCTTTGTCAATGCTTATAATGATATCTGCTGTCTCGGATTAGGTAATCATGGTCAGAAACAGAACTAGAGTGGGGAATGGATGTTTTTTCTTATTCACTATGAAATCTATTAAAGACTGTTTTCCTTTGATCTGAGTAATTTTTTGTAATTTTTTTTTTTGTACAATTCCCTAGGAGTTTACCAGTTACCTGCAGAAACATGACGAGGTCCTGACAGAACTGGAGAAAGCAACTAAACGCCTGAAGAAGCTGGAAATGGTTTATAAGGAGTTTGAGATGCAGAAGGTTTGCTACCTGCCCCTCAACACCTTTCTGCTCAAACCCATCCAGCGGCTGATGCACTACAAGTTGATCCTGGGCAGGCTTTGCAAGCATTACACAGCAGAGCACCGGGACTTCGCCGATTGCCGCAGTGAGTGAGCACTCAGCCCTGTTACCTGCGAGGCAGAAACGCATTCCCACATCCATCCAAAAAAATTCGGCCTGTAGCCTGGGGCAGACGAGCATTACACCGACAAATGCAACGTAAAGGCTTTTTCTCCATTCAGGACCTCTCTGACATTCGTGTTCAGCGCTCTGAAATACACAGGAACTTCAATTTAGATTGCTGAAACACAACTGCTTAGTGAATACTGTAATTTAAATATCCTGAAAAAAAAACCCCAAAACCCAGAGTATACCAAGTAGAACAGCAGAAAACTGGTCGGAGGCAGCTTATTTAAAAAAAAATAAAAAATGTTTAACTTACATTTTGAAATTAACTTTTTTTTTCCTCAAGGTTTTTAATACTGGGTTTCATTGCTCTCCTACTGTGCTTGGTGCAGAGCCCCAAAGCTTTCTACAAGAGAGACAAAATTGCCTTAACTGCTAGTTTGGAAAGATAACTTAAAGGTAGACTGTTCTCTTTGCGTAGAATCAGTGCTTTTTCTGGCATTCCAGATCTTAAAGGTCCCTTCCAACCCAGACAATTCTATGATTCTGGAAAGTGTTTTTCTCATGATAATCTTGATGGATCTTAATGTTTCAACCAGAGCTGGAAAATTAATTCCTTTTCTTGTCCCCTTTTTTAACGGGGAAAAAAGTAGCTTTTTTTAGGAACTCTGTGTCATTTAAAAGTAAAAAAGTGACCAAAAATAATTGCTTTGTAGTGTCAAAAGCTTGCATAGTAAATTCCATTCGTTTATAAAGTAACCTTTGGCAGAAATAGTTGGCTTTAATTTTTTAATTTACTTCTGGCTCTGTGGCAAATACTTTTTGTGTGCGCAAAGTCTGAGATCCCAGTCAATCTCCAGAAGCGTAGGAAGTGCGATGAAGTTGCTTTCTAGTCTCCATTTTACCTAAAGTGTAAAATACGCTTTAAGAAGTTGGCAGTTGGACTTGTTGTAGGTCCCTTCAACTGAACTATTCAGTTCTATTCTAAATCTGGCTATACATTTCAGATTCCGTTTTCCAAGGGCTAAACTTGGTGGCCTTGGTTTGTCTGCTCTGTTCCGATCCCAGTTTTCCTTCCAGATGCGCTGAAGGAGGTCACAGAAATGACGTCTCAGCTGCAGCACAGTCTCATCCGCCTGGAGAATTTCCAGAAGCTGACCGAGCTGCAGCATGACTTGATTGGCATAGATAATCTCACAGCACCTGGTAGGGTAAGTACCTAAAAACTAAGGTTTTTAGAGCCTTTATTGTTTTTATTACCAAGGAAGTGCCTTTCAACCATGTTTTTGCCATCGCTGCCTCTCTATTTTATGGAACAACTGTGAAGGCTTTTATAATTGTCTTCATAGTAGGTCCCATGGAGGTCTTGGTGATGTCTTGGGGAACAGATCAAAAATCCTTCTGCTTAGGCTCTGGCTGCAGTCTGGTGTTTCCACTACAGCAGACAGGGGGTACGCTGGAGTACAGTGCTCTCGGTTTGAGTGGGAAGCAGTGTGTCCTGTACTCAATAGGAAACCCACTGCCAGCTCTGCTCACGGCTGTCTGATGCAATCTCTCTGTCCGTGGACTGAGACTGCATGGGGAACGTAGCAACAGTGGGAGCCACATCCCTGGGTGAAACTGGTTTTGGTGGCTCTGTTTTTCCAGGAGTTTGTTTAGTTCCTGTTTGGTTTTTTGTTTCTTTGTTTTTGATAGATATACTGAGCATAAGTACAGGAGCATCGCACGTGCTTTTGGGATGCTATGGCAATCACTGCAGTGGGATGTAAGTGTGATAGGTGAACTGCTGGTGTCCAACAGGAACTCCGCTCCTGTTCCTTCTCTTGCTTCATTGATTTAAACGCTGGCTGCAGCCAGGAGCTGATACGTGTTACAAAACAGAAGGAAGGGTGTCATCTGGCCTTTAACAAATCCATTAGCGATCATTGCTGGGCACCAATCAACATCTGTGTACTCTGGGATGAAAAATAAAAAGACCCACTAAAATTCTTTGTGTTTGGGAAAGATCAAGCTTAGCCTAACCTTTTATTTTCCGCTGCAGGATTTTATCCGGGAAGGTTGTTTGTACAAGCTCACCAAGAAGGGTTTACAGCAGCGGATGTTCTTTCTGGTGAGTGTTGCTTCTGGTTTTCGTAAACGCAAAGTTTTCAAGATAAAGTTGTCATGAAACTGTGTTTTCGTGTGCTTGTGATGAAAATCAGCAGTCATAACCAAAACCTCACTTTGAGGGATTTTGAGGTAGAGTGTGACTGTGACAGTACTGTCTGTTCAGCTTGTTTCTAGAACGGCACATGGTTTTAACAGAATTTTAAAATTAACTGCCTCTCTTATAAGTAAACAAAAGAGCAGGGTTTAAGGAAAGCAGGCCAAATTGACTGAGAAATTGTGTTTTTTCGTCCATCTACAGTGGCCATTAAACAACAAGATGTCCAAAAAGACTTTGGCCCTACCTGCTGTCTTCAGAATATTGATTGTACGCTTCCTCCCTTTTTCAGTTCTCCGATATGTTACTGTACACAAGCAAAGGGGTTACAGGGACAAATCAATTCAAAATTCACGGACATCTTCCTCTGCATGGCATGTTGGTAAGTGATTTCAAGTTGTGTCATGATGTTAAGGAAAATGACTTTGCCTTAAGGCAGGTTGAGGCCGTTCCTTCAGAGCCACAGGCTGCTCCGAGGTGCTGCTGGCTGGGGACCAGACCTTTGCATGCCCCAGCCTGTGTGTCACACAAAGACTTGTTTGCGGGCAGTAAGCTTATTCCTTCCATCACTTTAGCAAAACAGGGGGAGCACACCCTTCTTGACCATTCATTTTCACACCGCTGAGAGACACTGATCTGGCAACAGGGGTTCGTCCAGGCTCTTTCCCCTGGTGCGCACACCTAGGCAGCTGACCAGTCCTCCTGCCTCCCCACCCCACTCTTCTAATGGGACTGTTCTTTCTTTGTTTGATTTGCAGCTGATAGTGCTCGACCCACCGGTAAGTAATACGCTGAACCCTGCTCAGAACCTTCCTTTGCTTGCCCCGTTGGATGTGGCGTGGTGCTGCTAGGAATGCAGCAGTAGAAACCTACAGTATAGATTTTTTTCATATAGAGCCAAAATAGACTCCAAGTAGGTGGTATTCGTAAAAGAGCAGCTGGTTTGCACTTATTGCAACTGGGCTGTAATCATATTTGACTCAAATTCCTATCCAGCCAAGGAGGATGGCTTTAGAGTTCATCAGTCACTGAGTAGTGCTGAGAAAAACCTTTTCTTTTTCCACAGGTGGAGGAGAGTGAGAATGAATGGGCTGTCCCACACTGCTTCACCATCTATTCCGCACAAAAAACCATAGTGGTGGCAGCAAGGTAACATTTCTTGTTCTCACTTGCCTGTAGGTTTGCTTAGATACCTTCTTAGTTCCTCTTGGATAGTTCGGTGCGGAGCCAGGGGGGTGTTTGATGTGTGATGCGAACCAAACACAGGACACTTCATAGCTCCTTTATCAGTCTCGTGTTTTGGGAAGGAGTAGTTTAGCTCACAAAACATGCATTATTAAACACACAGCAATAATATTGCCATTGTGTTGTTTCCCAGTTAGCTGAGTTGCCAGCAACATCCTTTAAACAACTGCTGTAAAGGAAAAGACAAAGCAAAATCCAAACACGAATATTTTAGACACCTAAAAAGAATGAAAATCCAGAACATGCAAATGGATGTGAGGAGGGGAGAGTTTCCGCATGGATCTCAGGGGGGAAGCTGGGAAAGGAGAGGAAAAATTAAAGGCTGGCTTGGTCCCTTTTCCCCGTGCAGCGAGTTTGGTGTCTTTTTCACTTTATATCTGAAATACACTTAGGATGTCTACTACCCCTGTTCTCTCAGGATCAGCCTGCGGAGGTTTTGTACCTCTGCAGGTCCCCAGGTGGAGCTGGGTATGCGAAGAATGGCAGGATAGGAGCACAGAACCTCAGCCTTAAATTTATGGGGCTTTTTACTGCTTGATAACCTGTTCTTGAAAACTAACCATTGCCAAGCATTTATAAATCGGCTATGTAGTGGCACAGGAGCCAATACATATGCAGACATGTTCAACAAGCAAAACTGCTTTTTAAATTCCAGCCTAACATCTGAAAACATCAGTTATTTTTAAGATCAACTCTTTCTCAGCAGCTGTGAATCAAAAAGTGCTTGAAGAGTTCTGAAATTTGGAAAAATAAATATAATTTTTACATTGTCATAATTTATGATAGTTGTTTTTTTATGTTACCTCTCCCCGCCTGTCAAAAAAAAATAATAAATGCTGCTGGGCTTAGACCACGCATGGAATTTTCAGTCTAAATTAAACTGAACGTGGTTTCATGTTTGAAATAACACCCCAGCTATGAAGCTCTCTGGATGAAGAACAACGATGGCCCAGACCACGTAATTCCTCTTCCAAGTCCAATAGCTCCGGAGGAGGATGTTGTGTTCGTTCTCTTTGCTGTAAAGTCCAAGTTTTTTAATGGTTATTTTGGTCTTGTTTCAAAGCTTGAAAGTAGAGGTGAAGGCTGTATGAGGTCAGCTTCCTGTCTGGAAAGCTCATGCTTTAGAGGAATTCTTATGTTATTTTTATTTATTTAATGGAAAGGGTCTGCTGCTTGTATTGGGTGGTGAGTTGTGCTTTCCTTCAGCAGTCCAGCACTCTTGTCACGACTCCAGGCTGGGCTGGTCTCCATTTGCACCGTTTGTCTTGCAGTACCCGCTTGGAGATGGGGAAGTGGATGGAAGACCTAAACATGGCAATAGAAATGGCCAAGAAATCAACAGAGAAATCCAACATGCTTCTGGAAAACTCAGTATGCCATCGCTCCAACAGTAAGTGGTGTTTCCTGCCTTCTGGAAAAGCATCTGTCGTCATGTCCTTTTCATTTTGCCTGTTGTGAATTTGATCACATAAATGGAGTGTTTTTGTAATTCACATTATAATGGATAGTTATTGTGCTTTTGTTTTCTTTCAATTAAAAGATGTATGCATGTCTTCCTAGACTGATGTTCCTGGTAGCTTTAAATGCAGAAGAGGTGTTCCTGTTGCAGAATTGTTAACTTTAGAAGGTCCTTATTCATCTCTTACATACATTTTTCTCAATCTAATCATTTAGTCTATTTTCTTGTCTAGAAACCTGGTGTCTTTGGAGATCAGCAAGTTCTTTTCTAGCCCTGCGTTGGTGTGCCAGTCTCTGGTGGTGTTGTGGATGTGCTGAAACATGGAGTATTCCTTCTTGGAGCACTTTTTCCTATTCCTCACTAAGAATTGACCGCAGATGAAGCGTGGGGATTTTTGTTTGTTTTATGTAGTATTGAGTCAGCTGCCCCAAACAGAGCTGAGTAATGAAAGCCACAACCATCTGCTCAGAGTGGCAGTGGCTGTATAACAAATTCAAGTTGGCTTATTTTAAAACTGGACTGAAAATGGTTTTTCTCAGGAATCCCTGCTTCTCTTGCTCTTTGTATTGCACATTTTTCTTAAACCGCTGCCCAATTCTCCTCCCCCAGGATCCTCTGATGAGGTCTCTCTAGAACAGGAGTCCGAAGATGACACACACTCTTCTCGTAGCTCCTTGGACAGGCAGAGCCACCACCGTGCCAACACAACCATGCACGTGTGCTGGTACCGCAACACCAGCGTCTCCATGACTGACCACAGTGTGGCTGTCGAGGTACCCACAGGGCGCAGCTCTCACGTCTCACTCTGTCCGTCCTGGCTCGCTCGGCCTCCACTCCATCTCCCATTTCGCCTTGGCAGCGTCTCTGTGTCCTGTGGGAGAGCATGGGCCTTTAAAAGGCCGCTGCATGCTTGTCCCGCTCTGTGCATGTCTGTGTGTCTGCGTACGCGCGCCTTGCTCTCCGTGCAGCAGGGCTTTGCTTGGGCAAAGGCTCTGAAGGAGGGGCATTTTAAACCCAGGGTATCGTAGGACTGAATTGTTCCTTTGGGTTTCATCAGCCTTGCCGGAGGATAAGTTACCTATCCATGATATTTTCCTTTAGAGATTGACTGTGCCATGCTGAGGTCTGGTTAGCTACCATACTGCAGTGAGAATTGAGTTCAGTGGGAACGCGATGTCTCTGCCCTTCCCTCACTGGTGAG
Source organism: Charadrius vociferus (assembly GCF_000708025.1). Lineage (NCBI taxonomy): Eukaryota > Metazoa > Chordata > Aves > Charadriiformes > Charadriidae > Charadrius > Charadrius vociferus. Next base: position 363,952 of record NW_009650252.1, read on the forward strand.
GATGAGCAGCAAGCGGTAGGAAGTGCCGTGTTACAGCACTGCCGTGTTACGCTGAACACAGATTTATTATGTGCCCACTGAGCTGCTGTTACGTTGGGTCTTACCACTTGGCACTGGGGGCAGTTTTCAGTACTGAATCCTGCAGATTTTGAGATGGATGTCTGTTTGGCGCTCCTTATGCTGCTTGCACTGCCACTATGGTTTCACTGCCACTATGGTTTCACTTTAGGTGGCAGTTTGGCAAGGTTAGTTGGGTTAGGATACCTTCCTGGAGGTTGCCATGCCTGGAAGACTTCCAGAAGTGGGAAGGACCGTAAATACCATGAAGAGAAAATGGAGGTCACTAATTAGACAAACAGCAATGGGGCAGGGTGCTGCATCTGTGTATTTATTCCCTCCTACCTTCCCTGCCCTGCTGTTGAGGCACTTTTTGTTTAATGGAAGGAGTTAAAAGTTGGGCACTGAAGCTCCTGGGTTTTCGAGATGTAGAGAGCGTATCGATCAGCTCAGTAAGGGAAGACTTGTAGATGTTACCTTGGCTCAGGGTCCAGAAGTTGGGCACTTCAACTGGCGACAAAAGTGGTTTCTGTGGGAGGGGACAAACCTTCCTCTCCCTGCTGACACCCTTGTGAAAGGCACCATCTCGCTCTTCTGTACCCGGATAACGAGCCCTCCCTGGCACAGGCTCTGGGATTAAACATGTGACTTTTCGCAGCTCCCTCTCGCTTTGATCTGTTCCATGTTCTAACACCATCATTTTTTTTCACAATCCATTTTCCTTTAACAGATGCCCTTCTTGCATCACTTATCTTAACCTAACGTTCTGTTTTTCTTTCTCTCCCCCTTTTCTCTGCTCAGTTTTCTGCTCTCTTGCTGTTTCTCCAGAGCTTCCTCCTCGCTATTTGCTGGGCCAGGCCCAACGGCCCAACACAATCACCCATGTTTGTTGGTACCGGAACCAGAGCCTATCCCTGTCTGATTACCTGTGCATGATCCAGGTAAAAATGCCTCTCAAGTTCTGCGCTGGTGGGGAAGAGCTGTGGGATGCCAAGGAAAATGTGCTGCTGCTCGCTTTGTAATTGCTCAGTGAGCCCACCTGTACTCAGCTGGCAGCAGAGCTGTAATGTTGCCTTGTCGACACAGGTTTTCCTCCTAGTTCTGCTTCCCTAAATGGTTCTCTGTAATTCTGCTGTGTGTTCTGTCTTTTTCTCTAATTACAAAATCCACTTGCTGTCATTCCGTGCCTTAGGTTTCCTTATCATGCCCCACAAGCACTTGGTGACGGTCTCCGAGGCAGCAATGTTCAACTTTCCCCGCTTGCCATGCCAGGCTTGGCTTCGCGTAGCCGCCATGTGTAGCTTGGCCACAACTCTGGTACCCTCTGTTGCCTCTTCTGCTTTATTTTCCTGCTCACGCAGTGTGTTCTCTGGGGGTTTTTTTGAGCGTAAGAAAGGGTGGCAAAGGGATGGATGCCCTCATGGCTGTCACTGTTCCCCTGCCTGCGGGTTGCAGAGGAGAGCGGTGGCTGGAGGGCCAAGTTGGTGCAGCACCCTCCTGCGCACCGCCTGACACCGCTCTCGGATATGGTGAGCGCTTAAACGTAAAGGGGAACTTGCTGTTGGTGGCGAGAAATCACTAGAAGACAGTTGTGAATTAGTGAGCTGAAGATACAAAGCCATTCAGTCACCACGTGAAATCTCTGGGAGGCCTTTTACAACAGGGGAGCAAGTGCAGGAGTGGTTATGGCAGGCAGCCTCCAGCTTCGTATCTGCGTCTTTTCCCAAAGGACAGCGACCGGTGGTTTCACAGTAGTTTTCTCTTCATTCTGTGCTAGAACCAGCTCTCCGGATACTTGCTGAGGAAGTTCAAGAACAGCAACGGCTGGCAGAAACTGTGGGTCGTCTTCACCAACTTCTGCTTGTTCTTCTACAAAACGCACCAGGTGAGCAAATGTAGCTGAGGGGACCGTGTTTGGGGTGTTGGGCGGGAACCTGGAGGTCCTTGGCGTTCAATAGCTCATTGCTCTTTGAAGGAGAGTAACAAATGGAAGAGAAGGTAGTTCATAACAGAGCCAGGCTCTGTAAGGCTCATGGGCCCTTCTTGCAGAATTTAATTAGGATTTCTAATCCAGTTAATGGTCCTGACCTCCTGTGGGTGAGGGGGAAATGTCTCCTCGTGCAGTGACTAATGGTGGTGAGGGAATGGGCAGCCTTTGGTCAGTTTCTGTCTGTGTCTCTCCCTGCTTCAGCATCGGGGATTTTTCTGCCCGTGGTGCGTTCAGCGCCTGCTTGGTAACGAGCTGTGCTGCTGCGCAGCCTGTGCCTTTTCATCTTAATAACCTAATAAACTGTGTTTATTTTATTCAGGCTTCTGGCCTTGAGGCCGCGTTTCTTTTGGGAGAGATATTTTAACTTTCATGTCGGATCCATGCTTGGAGTTCCAGAGAGAGGAACCCTGTGTGGCGGGGGATGGGGGGAGCCCAGGAGGCAGTGACGGGCAGGGGAATAGAAGCAAATAACTTCATAAAAACAATGAAGGGAGTTGGGGGAAGGTTTCATTTTAAGCTATCAGAGGCCTTGCAGAAGATAAAGGCTGTTCCTCCTGTCCTTCCCTAAACAAAAATACAAAAGACCCTTACCTGTAGAGTACAAAAGAGTGAGTGGGCATGGGGATGAACTGCATGGCAGGGGATGCCTTGCACTAAGCGCCGGGCTGTTGGGCTTTTCCAGGACGATTATCCCTTGGCCAGCCTCCCGCTGCTCGGCTACGCAGTCAGCTCCCCTGTGGAGGCAGATGGCATTCAGAAGGATTATGTCTTCAAGCTGCAGTTCAAGTCCCATGTGTATTTCTTCAGGGCTGAGAGCAAATATACCTTTGAGAGGTAATTTTCCATTTTCTTGGTCTGTCTTGGCATATAACACGCTGTTAATTCACTGGTCGATCATCCAGAGCCCTCTCCTTCCTCCTGACTACCTCCTAGTCCGAGTGACCTTACAGCACATTCTCGGTAATAAAGTTCCCTTCCTTTTCCTACTGATGATGTTTGGAGATGCCTCCTCTGCCAGAACTGTACTCCTTGCTGGAGAGAGCTGGTGGTTGCGCCTAGAGCTGGAGGCTCCACTTTGTCTCGGGAGTCTGGGGCCTCCTTGGAGCTGGGGAGCAGCGTGGGTGGACGGGCTGTGAGATGCTCAGTCCAACTACGGCTGGGGAGTCAGATTTCTAGGTTAATGAGAGTTCTGGTGAGAATACATTGGGTTTGGGGTTTTTTTTTCCTCTCTATCTCTGGAAACGGGAGTTAGGACACGAGGCTGAGAGCAGCAAGTGCGGTGCTGATTTTCACTGTACTGCTTTCTCTGTAATTACGTTCAGCAATGTTGTCAGGCTTCCACACACGGTCCAAGGTGAATCCTGTTTAAAATGCATTACATACAAAACTTTGCTATTACGTTAGCTGTTGAAAAGCCCTTGCATTGCGTTCTGCCGTGCAGGGCAGGACTCGTTCTTTTGGAGTGTGGTCGTATTGAGGAGGTGTTACATACTTCCTTCGTCCTTGGGAGAGCATCACATGCACTTGTAAGCAGTGTCCGTATCAGCCACCCGAGGCAGCAGAGTTGTGCTCTTTAATCCACTGGTCTTATGTAGTGATTTCAGGAGGAAGAAAAAAGTCTTAATTCACAGTGGATGGTTGTCTTGCTTTTTTCCCTATTGCTTTGCTTTCTTCCATATGAGCAACTCTGTTGAATAATTTATTGTAAGAAAAGCAATCCATTGATGAAGGAAAATTTTTGTCAGCCCATCCTCCTCGGTAAACCCTTTCTGTACTTAGAGGAGAACACAGCATGCTCTCAGGGGAGCTCAAAGCACTCGAGAGCTGTTACTTGGACAGGCAACCGTGTTCCGCACTTTACTACATCTCAAGCTCTTCGTTTGAAGAGTTAAGTTTCCTAAAAGAAAGGTAGAGAACGGCTGTTTCATGAGGTTTGGTGAAGGGGGTACAGTTCACAACGGAAGGATGAGATGATGCATCTGTTAATGAGGGGTTGAGCATTTCTCATGTCCTTTCTCACCAGGTGGATGGAGGTGATCAAGAGAGCCACCAGCTCTCCAGCCAGGTCGAGCCTGCTGCTTCCAAAGGGTGAGAAGGACAGTCACACAGACTGAGGCAGGGCAGAGCTGGATCTCTGCTGCAAACATCAACAAAAGAGGCAGGTGGAAACAGGAGTCTCTGGAGTTGATAAAGCAAAGAACCAAGAAGCTCAATTCCACCCGCTATGGAAAGTGGGAGCGAGGGACTTGCAGATGGGGATCATGCTCATCCCCAGTGGTATGGAAGAAGGTCAAGTCTGTTCCAGTTGAACCTACTTAGAGAGAACCACCTTGTTTTTACATTTTGACTGGACGGTCAGCAAACACAGGAGAAAAATAGCAGCTGTCAGTGGTGCAACTGGCTCACAGCTGCTGGTGCCGGGGCTCGCTGGCTCCCAGAAGTTCCCTTCCGCTGACGCTTGGCACGACTGGCTGTACAACCGCTGTCTCGCTGCTATCAACATCGCCCTGCCAGCACAGACTAACAGGGGATCCACAGATGCGTTAGCTTAAACGCGGTTCACTTTGAACAGAAACCGCAGCTCTCGTAGACAACTCTGCTCTTTGGAAACTGCTGTGGCAGCACTTTTCTGGGGGAAGCAGGAAGAGTGAACCTCTGCTAAGCTGTTGAGGTTTCGGTATATTGTGGGTCGGTATAGGTAGGGTGCGTGGTTTTTCCTCTGAATTCTGCTACGGCGCACGCTGAGAGGGTCAATTGCTATTCTCGTATCACAGTTCCAGGTTCTTTAGCCTGCAGCAGGCATTGCTTAAGGCATGGGATGGCAAACACGCTCGCCACCCGTATGGGGGTGATGTTTTCAAGGCATTTAAGCAATGTAGGAGAACAAGCTTCTCCAAAAGTCACTGTTGCTTGTGCTTGTGTCACACAAAGACTTCTGAAAATCCCTATTCTTACCTTTAAATTTGGGGTGGGATCCATCTTCCGTTTCTCATGAAGGTGTAAAAGTCACTGGATTCCAGATGGAGCATTAGTGTCTGTGGACTCTATTAAATCTCTGTATTAAATCTGAAATGTTTGCAGTTTGTTCTGTTTTTGTAAATCTGTCACCTTTGGTTGCCTCCACGGAAGGACTGAAATAAGCCAAGTGCCACTAAATGCTGTTGGACGTGGCTTTGATGGGCTCTGGGGACTCTGCGTTTATATTGGATAGAAGAGTGTTTGTGTACTAGAAGAAGGAACAATGAAGTAGTGTAGTGAAAGACAAAGGGAAGTGTTGCATGTTGTGAGGATGGAGGAACGTGGAGATCCCTGTGCAACTGGGAAGCACAGAGGCCAGCACGTGCATTCTCCAAGGCTGTTTCAGGTTATGGTCTGGAACACATATGCGATGAGGACTGCAGGGAGGGGCTTCCAGAGGGATTTTCCAGACCGCGCACTTGGCATTTGCATCCTAGAGAAGACGAGGGACTGCAGCTCCAGCCTTCGCTACCCCTGTCACAATGACCATTGTCCCATATAAGTTAAATGTACTTAATTTATTAGTGTCTTTTCTTTTTTAATTAACTGTTGTAGGTGTATACACGCGGCTTGACTAGATACGTTATAACGCAGCTGACTATGACTGTTGAAAGTAAATAGCATCTTGGTATAAAACTATCTCGGCCTCTTATTCCTGAGCCCACCATTCCATCTGCGGCCACACTCATGGTAAGATCACCGACATCTGCACAGGAGCGTTGCTTTTCCTCAGACCTGCAAGAAGAGGTTTCACGCCATCAATTTAACAGGTCCCTGCATTCAGTGGCTTTCCCGGGTGACATCGACTGTTCCTTTGTCACAGCCACATACTGGAATCTTTCCTCTTTCATGGGAACTCTCCCATGCAATTACTGCCCTTTGCTGGTCTCCTGCGGGGCAGCTCTGCAGGCGCGAGTTGCAGAGAGGAGGAGCGGGGTCTCTGTCCCCAGCTGCGGGGTCTGGCACTTTACCCTGGCCTTTAGTTGCCCTCACCTACTGTAGCTGGGCTTTCTAGCACCAGGATTGAAAATACTTTTTTCAGTGTGTTCAAGTTACTCCGTAGTTTTCTGGGACTGTGGTTGTCGTCTCACCCAGCATCAGCTCTGCTCCATCCGCAGCAGAGAGAGCACCGAGTGAGAGTGATGTGAGCAGAGGAGTCAGTGTCAAGGAGCCTATGAGTGCCACCAGGCTGGGGGAGCAGCTCCAGGGCAAGGTGGGAGGAAGGGACTGACAAACGCCGCCTGAAATTCAGCAAGGATAACTGCACAGTCTTGTGGGGGGGACACAAAGTGCCCTCCATGGTACAAGCTGGGGATGGCACAGATGGTGGCAGAGGCCCTGGGGTCCTCAGAAGCAAGCTGTGTTTGTTGAAGGGCAGCGCACAGGCTCTGGCCAACTGCTGGAAGAGGCAAGGCTAGAAGAGCAGGGGAAAGGTGTGTTTCTGTGGAGCACAGTGCAAGAGAGGCTGCAGCGTTCCCTGCCTGGGGTGCAACAGCCTGGTATTTAGCCCTGGGGGTGTTAATTTTTTTATTTATTTTTTTTTAAGTAGCTGACAGAGACAGCTTACTCCCTTAACATCAGCTAGGCTTTGTCTAAATTACCTCTGTAACTCAGCTGTCGATCTCCCTCGCACCACATGTTAACAATCAAATTGACATACCCCATGTTACAGGAGACAGGAGGAACCACAGAAGCCCACCTCACCCTCAGCAAGCAGCGTGGAGGCTTGGCTTCTCTACACTCCCTCGCCGGCTCCAGCAAAGCCTCTCCCCCCACCCCAACTCTCTTCGTTTTTCCATCTCATGTCATAGGGAACACTGCTTCAGCCTGTAACACACAGAAACAGCTTCTGACATTTAGAAAAACGATCAAAGAATTCAGTGGAAGGACGCACCCTAAAGGTGTAAGTACATAACTGGGGGGTACTTACATGGCTGATCTACAGAGTGTTTGACCACCTACGTTCTGTTTATCCTCCCGTCACCTCTGTGTAGTACCGCTACAACTCCTGTCACAGGAGAGATGCAGTGAGCAGGACTCCTTCCTTAAGGATTTGGGGCAGTTGAGGAGTGGATGATCCTTTAGTTACATGCTTGACCTGCAGCTCAGTATTTCCTGTCCTGAAGATGTGTGTGTGCTACCTACGGTGGTTGCGGTGTGGTCCCTGAACCAGGAGCCTCTGGTGCTAGCTGACCAGAAGTTGAGGACAGCAGGCAGCAAAAGTCCCTTCTCGGGTGGAGAACATCAAGTTCAAATGTCTGAGCATATAAAATGCAGAAGCACAGGCTATAAAAACCAGAAACTTCACTATTCCTGGCAAAACTGCTTAGCTCTCACCTTGGCAAGCTTTCAAACTGATGGGGATTCCAGGGGCTTATCAGTTCTGTGAAATACCATGTAGTATTTTTACTTTACCAGAACCCTGCAGGGGTATTTTTTGTCTTTGCTGCAGTTTCCTTAACAAGAGCCCTAAGAGAAAAAAACAGAATACAACTGGTCCTTAATCATTAGTTTCTTGCTAGCAGGATGTACATTAAGATCGAGCTGAACCTATGCTCTTGGGACCTCATGGCTTAATATCCATGGTCTCCTTTCATTTCAAAAAGCCGTCATTTCTGGTAAACACTACCAGTTTTCCCTGCTTCCCACAGGACTGGCTGGCTGTCCTTCTCTCGGTGTAATACAGTCCTGCCTCATTGCTTAAGAAACCAGAACAAGTAAAGTTTTTTGCAGTAGTTCCTACCACGAGTTTAACACAACTTACTGGAGCTGTTCTGGTGACTGCTCCCTGTATCTCCCCCGGTGACAAGAGTGACTCCCGTTACACCAGGTGGTTCAACACCTCCCTCTCTCCTACTGGCTCCATCACTGCAGCTTTATCGCTGCTGAAGTGTCAGCAGGGAGCACGTAAGACACAGCATCCAGCTGCACTCATACCTCTGGGATGCAAGTGGAGAAGTGCCTGCATGCAGCAAAGTTAAGTTCGCTCTTGTGATGGTGGGGAGTCTGACGGTTGAGGGTGGCCATTGTCAGAGCTTCCCTTTTGTAAGGCAGACTTTCACTATAAGCTGCACCCAGCCTCACAGCTCCATGCACTCACCTTCTGGCTTGTCCCCAAAATGCTGCCCTAAAACCACCCTTCCCCACTTCAGCTACAGATCATCACAGAATGGTTAGAGTTGGAAAGGACCTTAAAGACCATCCAGTCCCAACCCACTGCCCTGGGCAGGGACACCTCCCACCAGCCCAGGTTGCTCCAAGCCCCGTCCAACCTGGCCTTGAACACCTCCAGGGATGGGGCAGCCACAGCTTCTCGGGGCAACCTGCCCCAGGGGCTCACCACCCTCACAGTGAAACATTGAGATGAGAAAGGCTGCACCACTGTCCTGTCACCAGTCTGTTGAGCAGAGGTGAGTGCAAGCATGTGGCATTTAACAATTCCCAAAAAAGCAGTCAGAAGTACATGTATCAGTCTCTCCTTTTGGCTCCAAGGAGAAGGTGGCTGAGACAGTACTGCACAGCTCGGTCACAGAACCAACTGTAAACCCTCACCTTTGTGTTTCTGCTTAGGCAAGGACAGTCATATGTGAGGTTTTAAACACACACTTACAGCGGTGTCTCCAAAGCATTTATCCTGTAACTGAGCTCACACACTCATAGAGTGGTTGTGGTTGGCAGGGACCTTGGGAGGTCATCTGGTCTAAGCACCCCTGCTGAGGCAGGGCCACCCAGGACTGTGTCTGGACAGCTGTCGATTATCTCCAAGGATGGAGACTCCGTAGTCTGCGCCACTGCCCCATCACCCTCACAACTGCAAAGGGAGCAAGATGAAGGCAGAAGTAGCCTGTTGTCAGCTTTTACAGTCAAACGGTCTAAATACTGCAGATCAATGAACAGACTCCAGCCAACACTGCTGCGAAGCACTCTCCAGAGCACAGCTACACAGTGTGCGCTTCCTGTAACACCAGTGTATGGCAGCAGAAAGGACTAACATAATGTGCCTTTTGCTGTATTCTCTGCTTGCACAAAAGTACTTAAAGGGGTCTGTCTCATGGGGCACTGTTAGGCGTACATGAGGCAGGAAGATGCCAGAAGACCATGAAGAAGGCAAAGAAGGCAGCTTGAACAAATCCTGTTTCCCTAATAATACCAAGTTACACCAGCCTCGTTTGTTTTGTTACTTTATTGAAAGTGGCAGATCCCTTTCAACGTTTTTAAAAACTAAAAACTGTTGCTTTGAATACTGGACAAAGTCTGTGGGGATTGTTTCCTTTAAAAAGTTTACTCATTACACTGCAGTGCACGTGAGTAATAATACGAGGTACCTTATTGACACGATTTGCTACCGTCATGAACAGCAACCTGAAAAGCAGCAGGAACCCTTCAGCAGCCTTTCTGCTGGACTGCAGCCTCTGCCTTCCACCTCAGTACGTTTCCTGTCTGTATGTTAACTCCTCCTGAGGAAAAAAATGGGTTTGTTCTGGTTTTCATAGACGCAGTCTCCGAGATGGCTCTCACCAACTGAGAGCCACCACTCCGCAGCAGATCTCCAGCAAGATCAAACAGCAGCACCTCTTCTCTACGGGACAAGTTTGTGGTGTGTGCTGGGACTGCATTTATCCATCAGAGAGGAAGGGTAAAGGATAGTCATAAGCTAAAGTGAACACCGCACACCGGGATGAGGGAACGTATGGTCCTTTTGAGCTACTTTTAGCCCAGCACTTACAATCTGCAGGTCTGAATCATAGTACCAAAAATCAAGCCCTGTTACTAACAAAATGGCCTGTCTTTAAAAAAAAAAAAGCTGAACAGCTACAGCTTTTGTTCTCAGTGGCTTTGGGGCCAGCCACATCATTCACACACAAACACCCCGACAGGAAGATCTGGATAGCTAAGGTCTTGCTGACTTAATGGGAATATCTTTACAATTAGAGAGCAGCTCCCTAAGCAACCAGCTATCAGAACTTATTTTCCTAAGTCTATTTTTCTAGACCTTTACAGTATAGATTTAAGATCTGTGCATTCACCTGGATTAAGGATTTGCTTTACAAACTAGTATTGTACAGAAAGGAAAGCTGGTTGGGATGGCTCCACTGGAATACCTTAAGCAGCCAATACGACAGTAGGTGCTTTAATTTCTCTGCTAGCAAACACCAGCACGGCTTGTCAACTGAAGCAGAGCCCTTGGCCTCAGCGAGTTTAGATCCTAGATGGAAAGAAGAGCCAGAAAGGGAAAGTTGAGAAGAAGGGTGGATAGAGGCCTAGAGCAGCTTTTGCGAACCCCAGCCACACCTCGTGGATACCATTGCTGCCAGCCATGCAATTTATACCTTTCTGTAGAGGACATATTTCTTGCCTCAAGAACTGCCACGCAACATCGATCTGCCTTTTGAACTGAAGTCCTGTGAGCACCAAGTCTGCCGTGTTCCCCCTGCCCCCCTTTTTTTAATCCTTCGGCAACATTTGGACATGCACAGTAGGAGTCTACTCAGCTGCAAGACTAGGACTGCCAAACCTGCGTATCTAGTTGCTTCAGTTGCAGAAAGCACCCAGGAAAGGAACTCCACCAGCTCCCAAACCAAATGTAACCACTTTCTCTTCTGGGGTCTGGAGATCCAAGGCAAGTTCTGCTGTTGCCTGTATTAGGAGAACCAAGGCCTAATACAAAAGGATATGCCAGAGCCAAAAAAATACAGTCAGCAAACCTATCCTCCTCTGAAAGGACAAGCTGGGAAAGAGCAGCAGCGTATTAGCTCAGCTGCTGCTATACTTGAAAGCTTTTCGTTACTAGTGTGCGACAGAGTTGAAGCAATCCTCCGGAACAATTGGAGAGCTGCTCTAACTTTCCCAGAGACTGTAATGCATGGAGGGCTTCCAAACATACCTGCACTCACACATTACTGCTCACAAACACTTCTCTACGAAGGGCAGGAGGCTAAACCCATCAGACTTGCCTTTGAAACATATCTCAATGGAAGAGCATCTCCCTCTTTTCCAGCAGCTGGTCATTTACCAGTAAGCTGTGAATCAAACCAAACCAAAATGGATACATCCATAGGGAAACAATTAAAAACTGCATTGATTACATTGTAAAAACAATTAGACCACCCATCTCGGGTTCTGCAAAAGGTCTAAACTGTACTTGCATTGCAAACCCCACCCTGGGTTATCATGGAAACACGTGTAATATGAAGGCTCTGAAATGTCCTGGAGTCCGTAACACAACGTTACATCCAACAGCAGATGGTGGTCTGGATTAGAGATGTAGTTCTTATGAAGCTGGAAAAAATCCTTCCCCCCTCAAAACAGCAGCAGGGAACGTAGGTGTCAGCGGGCAGAGGTCAGGTGGTTCCGACTGTGTGAAAACCTGCAAGGAAGAATAACGGGTGGAACTGGTCACTACTGCCCATTTCAAGCCGTCACCTGGAAGGCCACCCACATGGACTACACCAACAAGTATGTCTGCCGATGAAGAGGTAAGTCTGGATGTGTTTGTCCCTGCTCCCATTGCCACTATCTATTTTCTAGATAAAGAAGTCTCGAAAGAAAAAAACCTAGCAATTTAACAAAAAATCTAGGTGGCACCTTTTTCATGCCTTTAAGGTTTGATTTTAGGCTAATAAGAAATTTTAAGCACTAGTGTTTTACAGCAGGAAACCAACCGGGGTCTCCAAGGTTTTGCAAACCTCCAAAAAAACCTGTCTTGCACTTATGCACCATCCAGTAGTGCCATTTCTAAGCTGACAGAAGCAGCTGCCCTGCAGAGCCACCCAATGTGAGCATCTCCTGCTCAACCAGAGGCTGAAGCTTTTGCAGATATCACCAGACACTTTCCGTGACCTCTGGTTGGTTTAAAGCTTGAATGCCTTCACAACAGAAGGCCTCAAGGACGGCCAGTATTTTCAGTCCTTAACACCTAAGGCTCTTCTCTGCTTGACAGCATCTGATGGATACCTGAGCTGCAAGCCACAAACTACGCCAGCTTAAACCCATCAGAAATAAATGCTTAGAAAGCCCAAGTTTAAGAGTGTAAAGACTGTAAAGGTTGGGTTGTATTTACATTAGCAACCAGAGCACAGGATGGCGTCTTTGGTCACACGTAGAGCAAAATACTTAATTTCCAGCCTTCTAACCAGGGACGGGCCAAATGTTAAGTTTCCCAGCTGGTGAGGAAAAGACAAGATCTAGTACAGCCTGCTGTGAAAGGGAGAAAAGCCAAAGTAACATTAAAGAAAGCCTGATAAACCTGTGATCAGGATGTGACGTTGCCTGCAACACATGGATGTGACTGAACTTGGTGCCAGCGCTGGAGGCAAGTTTGACACAGCACCTGCTGAGCAGCAAAGAACTTAGTTCTACCAGACTACACGCCTTCACTGGTTTCATAAGTAATTCACTTCAGGAAAAATACATGTTCCTGCTATCTGAAGCTGGGCAAGCAGAGTGACTGGCTGGACGTAGCGCTGTAAAGCACATTCCTTGCAATGAAACAAAGACTATTCCAGAAGGGATCCTGATTACATTTTGCATAGTCCTTGCAACCTGGGTAATGGGACCAGCAGGATGTCTCGTATATATTTTCAAGATGAAGGTGAATAGCTGCATCATTCTGTGCTCTGCAACATTCATCTACGCTACAGAAACCTGTTCAGCGTGACAAAAGACTTCTGAGGCAGGAAGAACTGCTTCCATTGAATGAAAAGCAGTTAAAAGACGTGACTTAGGGACTATTAGGTCAGCTGTCACCAATATTCACTTTTTGGGTGTCTTGACTGCTGAGCATCAAGCTTTACCATAGTGATGGAGTATGACAATAGGTCGGTTCCCTGCCAGCTCACAACACTCTAGAGGACACTCACCTTTGTACCCGCTCCACCATGTGTGCTATCAGTTTGTCGGAGATGCCTGGGCAGGACTCCTCAGCCAAGCTAAAGGCATTCTCCAGCTCCTCCATAGCTCCCACATTGCCTCCAGTCTGCTTGTGCTTATCTTTAAGCTGCAACGCAGAAACAGTGCGTTAGTTCCTTATCTTATTGCAGAAAGCACCAGTCAAGCAGTGCAGTATGGACATTAAGTCCCTTTCCCTTTTAGTATGAATCCACAAGGGTGAAGGAGAGCACCCACGTTCTTTGTTTAAAAAAAAAAAAAAAAAAAAAAGGCTCTTTTTGTAGGTCAGGAAGATGGAAGTCCAATGTCTGGAGTTCAGACTTTCCTCCCAAGTACTAATAGCAATTGAAGTCCTTAACAAACAGGTCCTGATGTGCTCTTAAACTAGATGATATTAGAAATGGATCAACAGCCCTGAAAACTCGTAAGTAGTAACCGAACAAAGAACTCCAGCTGTATCTGAACCAGTACAGTCACCTTTGCTGCTAACGACGGCTTAGTACCCAGACGTAGACAAAGGCTTGCAGACAGGTAGGGCAGAAAATATCGTAACACCAGGAGTTAGTCACCACCACTTTTAATAACCACGAAAAAGTCTGAGTTACTTCTAGTGACAGGGAGGCCGAGGATCTACTGCCACGCTAGAGATCCTGAGCCACTCAGCCTCCAACACTCCTCCCCAAGAGAGAACTCTCCCCAGAGGGATAGGGGAATGAAGCCCACGCACCAAGACCTCCACACGCAGCATTTGACCTAGATGAAAAGCCTCAGTTCACATCTATCATGGTTTGCGCACTCTGACTAGACCTCACCAGCCACAAGTCTACTTGCACATGGTTCCAGTTGTTAATTTGAAATAGTTAAACCTCTGTCAGGAGGGAACTCCTGACAGGTCACTGATGCTGAGCCTGAAGGAGACTGCTGCTGGAAAACCCACAGCCCCATCCTCTGCAGCATTTCCCCACCTCCTTCATACAAGCAGCTCATGTGCAACCCCTTCCCTAGTGCACATCATTACGCAACGAGCTGAACAAAAATGAAAACCTTTTGTTGAACAAGCAATGTCTGCCAGCTAACCACTGTCCAGTTCAATTAAGCTCCCATTAGGCTACGCTGATTAAAATGCTTTACATAAGCCTCACAGTTCTTTGCCTGCACTTCTAGGCTCAGCCTTTCCTGTTGGACCTCACCTTTTCTCCATGGTCCAGAAAGCAGGACACTGTGAACGCTAATCCCCAGCTGGAGCTGTCCATGTGCTCCAAGTCCCCCACTGGAAACAATGGTTCCTAGCCAAAAAGAGCTGCTGCCTCTTCGCTGGGGTAATTGCTCACTAACATAAAGCCTCAGCTGCAGGAACAACTCGCACACACCTCTGCTCATTCAGAAGTGGCAGGGGGCATGGAGGACAACTCAATTACACATCAAGGACACAGATTTCTTTGACCAAAACCAGTTGTGATGCTAAAGCCAAGGATATGATTTGACGTCTACTTGATCAAAGACTGCCTGCCTCAGAGCAGAATGAGACATAGGGTCTGCCCTGCAGGTGAGTTGCCAGTTTATCATCAGCCTTTGATGCTAAGCCACTGACCTTTAGCTTACCCAGCAGCCTGTGCCGTGAGCAGTCTGTGTTATCCTCTCACTTTCCAGTGCAGAAGAGCTTTCCGGAGCTTAGCAGCAGGTTAGGGAGCTGTACAGGTTGGCTTTTACTCACTGCTTGGCCCTCCAGGCCCAAATACCCTTTTTCTCCCTGCCCCAGAAATGACAGACAGGTTTCTAGATTTGCAGTTGCCCACATCTGTGTTAATGACCCACCATGGGTCATTTTCAATATTAACATCCAATAATACACATGCAGGGAAGGCATATAAAAGATTATGAACAGCATCTCAGTAAGATTTCAATTCACAAAGCCCAGCTTCAGCTCTTCTATGGAAAGAGGCAATCAAAACCTAGCAGGTCTAAGAGGCACTAACACATCGGTGAGAAGGAGAAAGTCTGGTGTTGGTAGGAAACTAGAACTGAAAAGAACAACATGTGCAACCAGCAGTGAAGCAGATTTCCTCCTTGGAGAAAAGTTTTCTTCCAGGTCCCCACTACTGCATGCAGAAGCCAGGTTATTTCAGAGACTGCCCAGAACCTTCCCTGCACCTGATTTCTCTGAGTGGGATCAGTAGAGCCGGCAGGGAAATCTAATCAAAGGAGGATCAGCAAATCTGGGACGAGAGACTCGAACTAGCAGAAATGAAAGGCCCAAGAAGCCACTTCCCGCCTGGAACTGGTGCAGCCAGGTTGGAAAGGAGAAGCACGAAGATGCACTCATTGGTTTGGAGAACCCACAGCTCTGAGCACCCCCTCCCCCAGAATGCTCCAAAACAGAAAGGACTGAAAGCCAGATGTCAGTGATTCTGCTGCACAAACAAACAGGCTGCATCAGAAAACACCACCATGTTTATAGGGTTTTTTATCCATTTTTATCTCATAGGTCCAGGCCTGTGAGTCACAGGCTGTCTGCCTTGTGCTCTGACCTCTGGGAGTCAAGCCCAGTGGAGTACAGAAGAGGCCAGTCAGCTAAACTCTCAATTTCCAAAGCACGCTGCTCAAAAGCCAGGTCAGAACCTCAGCAGAGGTCAGAACGACCTCTGCTTCCTGCCCCGCAGCAAACACTCTTTCCACATAGCACCAGACCTGACAAAAGAGATTTACGTCCAGAGACTATCTCTGAAAAAGACAGCTCTCTGCTGGGCCACCCCTGGAACAGCATCAGGATGCAGAAGAGAACAAGACATCAGGACCACAGAAAGGGTCTCTGTGACCCAGCACCCCAAGAAAAGAGCCCCGACACATAGTGTCTGTGTAAGCGATTTCTTCCAAAGCAGAACCTCCTTTCCCACACTCCTGCTGGAAACAGCAACTGAAGCCCGTAGCCAGTAGCCCCTGTGCTGGTTTCGGCTGGGATCCTGATCTCCAACCATCACAGACACCAAGAAGGTTCTACTCACCTCCCCAAAAACTGGGTGAACAAGCGTGGAGAGACACTGTGACCGTGGTTGCCTCTTGACAGGCTCAGTAGGCTAGAAAGCAAGAAAAAAAAGAAGTTACAAGCACAGGCAAAGGCTCCCAGGGCACACAAACTACTAAGCCTTTGGTAAATTCACAGCACCTCGATGGGAGTGCCCTCCCAGGTCTCAGGAAAGCCACAGATTGCAGCACCCTGCGGATGTGGAAGAGGCAACTCTGGGGCACTAGCCCTTGACACCAGAGTAAAGTAAATTTAAGACAGAACACGAGTGACTGGTAGCTTCCCTAAGACCCTCAAAAACTTGTGTTAGTTCAGTCCACTTCTAAAGGAACAGAGAGCAAACACACCTTCTGGGAACCATGAAGAGCCATTCCTTTGTGCAGCTTGCTCAAGGAGTTGGGACGAATAGTTGGCGGGAATGTCCAGATTGGACCCTGGTCTCCATCCTCTGTGTCTCCATCACTGCAAATGAAAAGGGGAGGGTCACAACAAAGCCTCAGCTCCACACACCGGGTGTTTTACCCATGCATTCTCATAGTCACAAGCTCCCCCCACGATTGTCGTACCACCACAAGGCTCCATGCATTTCTCTATCCCAGAAAAAATCCTGAAGAGAAACCATATCATTCTCTACAGCCCATATACAGCACCACAGAGATCTGAGCCAAGTACTACGTTGTGTTTCCAAATCACCACAACCACCCTTCTGCTCTAGCCAGCCTGAAGAGAGTTTCAAATGCAGTTAAATTTAGGAGAATTTCAAGATAATCCAAGCTCACAATTTGAGGGGCCAGGCTTAGGTGTTGCAAGCCAACCTCCCAGAGTCACTGGAGTCACTGCCGCTACAGGCTCCGCAATACCAGGAAGGCAACAAAGTGCCCTTTCCTTAACCAAGGCTCATAGCCTGATCATTACCCTCCACATCAGCAGCAAAGCTCTCTACCCATGGATACGCAAACACACATACACAGCTGTTGCCACAGTTACTAAAGCCTGTAGCTCTTTGAAAGGTGATGCATTTAACTGAATGTCCATAAAATACAGGCATCAAGAGCTTTGTTTTACTAGTTACGCACATGCTAGATGTTTCTTGTTGGTACTTCTCATTCCTTATATTCAGCAAAGAGGCTCCCACGTTAAGACTAGAATAGAGTACCAGGTCCCGCTGAACAGGGGGTGACAGCCTGTTTCTTCAGGCAGCGGTCACCTGCTCCCACAAACAGATGCTCACAGGTCTCCCTGAGCTACCATAAGATCTCCAACCCAGGTGGGGCGAAGGACCTGTGCTGCTGGCAGTAGGATACCCCGGGGCATGCAGGGTACAGCGGGGCACCCCCTCCATGCAGAACATGTACGTACATATCAGAATCGCCAGAACTGGAATCTTCTCCATGGCCCTCCGACTTCCAGCGCTTGAATCGATCTATCAGCTCCATCAGGAATGAGGTTTTCTTGGTGTAGCGTGTGATGAACTTGTGCTTTAGCAACTCTTTAGCTGTCGGCCTCTGGAGCAAATAAGGAAAGCATGCTACATGTACCATCTCTGTACACTAAACATGCAAGCGCACTGACTTCAATTCTTGCCAGGCTTGCCTGTCCATTCTGCAAGCTCAGTACTTCCTTCTCTCCAGGAGCCTTGCACCAAAAGGTCTTCCTGCTAAATGAATCTTTGGCCTCTGCAACACTCTACCCAAATTCACAGGAGCAATACTCACAAATCTAGGATCCTTATTGAGGCAGGCTTCCACAAACTCCTTGAAGGGCTTGCTGTGGTGACCCTCAAGTGTTGGAGGGTTATTTTTGGGGATCAGGAAGAGAACCCTCATAGGATGCAAGTCAGAATTGGGAGGCTCTCCCTTTGCTAGTTCAATGGCTGTAATTCCAAGGGACCAGATGTCTGCCTGAAAGAGCAACAACAGTGACAGCACAGAAGAGCAAGGGGCAAGTCTGCAACACAGAAGCATGCAACTTTAGCACAGCTGAAAGGCTGATCACATGAAATCAGATAGGGTGTTTCATGTCTAACAGACAAAATTCTCCAACAGACCCTGCACCATAGCAGGAAAGTATCCTTCTTGCAACAAGCAGCACTTCCAATCCCTTTATTCACCCTAGCACAGTCTCATATATAGTAGCACCAAGTCGCAATCATCCTCCTGCTCCCAGCTCACCTTGAAGTCATAAGCAGACTGTTTGATGACCTCTGGTGCCATCCAGAATGGAGTCCCGACAAAGGTGTTTCTCTTGATTTGTGTGTCTGTCAACTGTCCAGCCACCCCAAAGTCAGCCAGTTTCACATCTCCTTGTTCCGAAAGTAGCACGTTGGCAGCTGTTCACATAAATAAGCGTTAAGTACACTGGTTTCTGAATCACCTCCAGCCCACACAGAACTGAACACTGAGAACGGACCTCCTGTAGCAACCTCCTTTTCCCCAGTGAAAACCCTCAGCTTGGATTTCCAGCCTCAGATGCATTCTCATGCTCTGACCTCTGTTGGGTCACAGGGAACAAGTTCATACACTTGGCTGAATCAGAAGTGTAGCAGCAAGGAGCAGATCTAAAGCGCCACACAATC
Source organism: Charadrius vociferus (assembly GCF_000708025.1). Taxonomy (NCBI): domain Eukaryota; kingdom Metazoa; phylum Chordata; class Aves; order Charadriiformes; family Charadriidae; genus Charadrius; species Charadrius vociferus. Next base: position 382,501 of record NW_009650252.1, read on the forward strand.
AACTAGACTTGATTCCTGGCCACACAAAAAAGAGAGGGCAACATGGCCCAAGATACCTCAAATGGTCTTGATTTTTTTTCAGAGCAGCATTCAGCACAAGTTAAATAGCACTCACAAGTCCTGGTCTTGTACCACTTCACACTCACTCAGCTTAAGACAGTGGCTCAGGTTTTGGGACGGGGTTTTTTTGTAGGACCTTTCATTCTGAGAGGGACCGGACCCACAAACTTTCAGCATTTCCCCACTCTGCTGGCGGCCAACAGTTCTGCACAGCCTGCAGCGCCAGAAATGTGCAGTCTCACATACGCAACAGAATCTTTTCTACATATCTCCCTGCATGAGGTTTCTCTGCTCCGGTTGTTCACATACCCTCCTGCAGAGGGTCAGAGCAGTTCGCATCCAGCACTGCACTGTCCTCCCACAGCACTGTCCTCCCACCCTCCTGCTGTCCTTTGATGCTCTGTGCTCGGTGTGAGACGGCTATTTGGGAGGCAGATGCCAGGTCTCTACACTACATATGGCCAATGACTATAAAAAAAACCCGTAACAGGATGAGCTAACACAGTGACAGGATGAGCCCTGATTTTCTAGGGCTGTGAACCCTGAGTGAGGACAGCTCACTTTCACAGCAAGTTATAACCATGATAATCAGCATACACACACCTTGACGTCCAGCAGTAAAGCAAATGTCCAGACATAACCAAAAGCCAGCTAATATTTGAGCATGCCTTTCATTGATTCCTTTGCTTTAGCCCCCTGCCTGTCCAAATTACAAATGCCAAAGAAGAGCTACAGATCCTTACTGTTACTCTAAAGACATGAAAAACATGAGTTACAATAAAATGATAAGCATCAGATTCAGAAACAAGCAACCTAACAGGAAAAGCAGCACTAAGAAACAGTCTTTGAAACCACTCAGATTATTGCTGTATAATACTTCTGAATCATACGTATGTAACATCCCTTACAAGAAAGAGAGATGAACTCTCCGCTCTTACCTTTGATGTCCCTGTGGATCTTCCTCTCAGAGTGTAGATAATCCAAGCCCTTTAGGATTTCTCTCAGGATAGTAGCTATGTAAGTCTCCTCCAGGGGTCCCGGCTTCAGCTGATAAAGGGCAGAAAGATGACTCAAAGAACAGTGACTGATGCCTTGGATTTTCTAGCCTCTCAGTTTGTTACTTGGAAAACTTGGCAACGCAGGTCATGATCAGAAGGAAGCACCTACTGCATGCCCGGTGCACATTCTGCAGGCAGAATGCTGAACCTTGCACCTGGCAACACTAAATGGAAAGTCTTTGGGAGATTTTCTGTTAGTCTATTGAAGGCTTCCCAGACAAACAGCAGGATGTTCATCTCTCACTTTGGCCTGGAAATATATAGTGGTGAACAGAACATCTTAACAGTTTCTCTTGTTCAAGTCTCTCTGCTAGCATGCAAGAACTGAATTTCAGCTACTGCAACAGCCCAGAGACAACTTCTACCCTCTGGCTGTGGAGTACTGTATCAAAGCTCTTCTCCTCTCCATCAGTTCTCCTCTAAACAAGTCCTGCCTTTTCAGTTCAATGATTGAGGCGCTGACACTAAGATGACTTCTGCTGATGACAGGACCCCAGTACGCTGTTCCTCCAAGTCAGTGCAAGGCTCAGCAGTTTTCACTACATGACCTTAGCTACTGCTCTGGAAAAACAGGCTTTATTGTCCTAAGAAGAAAAGCAAAATCCTGTGACAGAATACAGCACAGCAGAATTCTGCTCATTTGTTTATTCTGCATTTGTATTCCCTTAAAATCTTGGTAACTCGTTAGATGCCATTTGCATTATCAAACACCTGGGAATCCTGATACTAGACCACGTCCCTGCTGAGCCTGATGCCATGCAAGCACTGAACAAAACTACAAACTCTTTGCAGGCACAGAACTTTGGGTGAAGTATGCATTCACATCGCTCAAAACCAACTGGCTGCTGTCACATTTCAGTTCACTAGCTCTTCCCATTGTAAAGCAGCAGAGCACGCTGGAGAACAGTGCTTTGACAGCTGAGCTCCGTGCAAACATTTCCTCTGTCCTGGGATACACGTAACCAGCATGTCTGTGCTGCACCACCTACCCTTCAGGCACGGGGCTGTCCAAAAGATGGTATGTGGCAAGTGAGTATCTGGCTTACAGGCATTTCACAGACCAAGGCTCCAGCCAGCGTTTTTCACAGTTCAGAGCTTACTGCGTACTTACCAAATCCAGGGCTGAACCTCCTCCTAGGTACTCCATGATTATCCACAGCTTAGTGCCCTGCAAGCAAGAGCACAAATCAAGAACAAGGACAGTAATCAAAGCAGGCAGAAAAGTGAAACACCCCAGAGGCAGCAAGTCACATGGGTAGTCCTGTACACAACCCCAGAGATGCTGCACACTGCAGCTCTGAGAGGCTTACGGAGGGAGCTCCCAGCTCTCTCTTTCCTGCTGCCACAGCATTAATAGCAGTGGACCTGCCCCCAGTACATTTCTTTCTCTCGGTCTGCAGTTTTATGTGAGCAAGCTTGGTACCCCTACAGGCACTAGAATACACAGCCCACAGACAAGCAAATTCTCAGGCTGGAACCATTTAACACAACTCCAACAGATCTAGCGCATCTCCTTCTTGACAATGACAGGGGAGCTTTGCGGCTTTTGATCTCATTAACTGGACTGCCAGCTTGAAGGGTACTATCAGCAGAACGCTCTCTTACTCCTCAGAGAGGAGATTTCCAGAGTGAGGTTCACAGGGGCCTGGTAGTAGATAAGTAGCAGATCCATGAAACCACAGCTTGCTTGGTGTTTTCAGTAGAAGGCTGAGAAAATGCATTATGGCCTTTGAAAAATATGTAAGGAATAGTCAGGAGCCAAAGAGCTCAAGAAATGTTTGCTACAGACTTTCTGTTACACACACCTCCAGCAGCCGGCATGCAGAGGTAGCTTCCATTTGGGATTCCTAAACCTGTTCTCAACAGAAGCAGTATCAGCACTCCTGCAAAGACTCAGGTCCTGTTCTTTTCATAATTTTCTGATGAAATGATGATCACCAGATCACAAAGTACAGCTTCAAACTCCTCTTCTTTCCAGAGGCATAAAGCCCTCAGTGGTACTACCTTAAAACTAGTATTTTGGAAAAGTATTCCACAAACGTCCTTCTAAGAACGGTCAAACTGGGGAGAGGTCAGCCTCTTCAACAAATAATCTCTCCCCAAGAGCAGGTCATGTCACTGATCACACTGTACTGGGCACCTCATTGCCATGGGCTTTGCAAGCGTCTTAAAGCCAAGCCTCCTATTAAGACAACATAAATGCAGTAAACAGAGCCACTGCTGTTCCTGCTGCCACATTGACACAGATTGGGCACCTTTCAGTGCTGTATGCCACCATCAGCTGCAGCACCCATACAGAAGCCTCAAGAGAATTGCCATGGCTTTGCCCTACCTTCAAGTAGGAGCCATAGTACCGAGTGATGTAGGGACTATCACACTGGCTGAGCACCGTAATCTCCTGCTGAATGTCCTCAATTTCATCCTCAGCCTCCTCCAGATCAATGATCTTGATAGCAACCACCTCCTTGGTGCGGTTATCAATCCCTTTATATACTTCACCAAACGATCCTTTGCCGATCCGCTCCAGCTTGGTGAACAGCTCCTCAGGATCCACCCTGGAGTGCTAAACCAGAAAGTAGAGATGGGAAAAGTCCATGAAGTCCCACGGCAGCCTGCAGAGCGCCATGCATACCCACCCATACAGCTTGTCTCCCTGTCTATGCATCTACTGCATTGTTTAATTCACCTCAAACTCATATATCCTAAAAGGTCTCCACACACTGAGAAACTTAAAATAGGATATATCCATGATGAGAAGAACTGAAGAAGCCTTTTACGTGGGCTTTCTGCCCCTGCAGACTGTAGTGGGGGACAAAGGGGAGAGACGCCCAGAAGGAGAATGTCAGCAAGTATCTCTATGGAAAGCATCAGCTCCTTTGGAGCAGGACTGCTCAATTGCAGACACCAAAATGGTGCCGAAGCAGCTCCATTAGCAAGCACTTGCTCACACTTGAATAAAAAGGCAGGCAAGTTGTACCAGAACCAGGCTTCTTTTGAAGAGCCGGGTGAGAAAACAGGCACAAGCAAGAGGCCTTAGGAAGTTCACAAGGATGTTTCCCTAGTCTGCCTTCCTGCATTCCAAGATTTGAAAGATTTGCACCCTTCCCTAGTTGTTTGGAGGGTGAAATACTCCAGTAATATAAATACTAGTTCACATTAGCTGTCTGCTCTGCTACAGCCTGATTTCCAAGCAGCCCCAGCCCAGCTCTCTTCAGATGTTGACAGAGGAAGCCTCGTGTCTTTTGGAAGGTCAGCAGCAAGGAGGCCAGACACTTGCCTATCCCAGCACAGAGAGGAGAGCTGAATGGACGCTCCATCTGCAGACCAGTTTTTCTGGAACAGCCTCTCCTCTGGCTGGCACACCCAGATGCAAAAGCAAATAGCATTTCCCTCATTAGACAAGCACATCAACTGGGAAGCTACTAACATGATCATCATTGAGAAATAGTGACTCTTTAACAGCAGCTTCAAAGTTAAATCTTTGAAATCTTTTCATCTTCTTTATTGAGTATGGACAAGAAAGGGAAGACATCAGAATCATTTTCTGATACTATTTCATTCTACCCAGCTGCAGACCATGAGGTCCTGCTCTGCTTCATGCTACTAAAAGGCTCTTTGTGATTAGTTTTCTGCTTTCTTTTAAAAAAAAGTAAGTCTAGTTTTAAAAAAAAAATATCTGGAAAATATGGCCTGACCTACAAGAAGTGGCCAAGCCGTTACAGTGAGTTTTCCACACCCAGAACTTGTCAGTCTCACCAACACATCACCCAGAGGGACCGCTCCCTTGCAAGGGCCTTGAGCTGGCAGAGATTTTATCTGAGAACAGGGCAGCTGCATTTTTCCATCTAGCACCAGGTTTAGCAGCAGGCCATCACTGAGCAGCCCTAGGCGCTGCTTAATGATTAAGCCAGCCAGTCATTACAGGTTGTTTGCCTTCTGTGCCCAGTGTACGGCTATATGGAATAAACCAAGCCCAGAGTGAGCTCTACAATCAGCTCACTCAACAGGATTTCAACGTGCATTCCAGTGCAAGATACAGAAGAAAACCCAAATATCCTTGTGCAACCATGGCAACACCCAAACAGGCTGTACTTTGAACAAATGCACTAGAAACAGACTGGAGGGGATATGCAGAGATGAAAGGAACTGGAGATACATAACAGGGACTGGAGAGAGGGGGGCAGGGGAAAGGAAGAGGATTTGAGCTTGAGAAACACCCAGGAGACAACGTGAGAATGATGACTGCAGTGCAGGGAGAACAGTCTGTATAGTCCAGGCTCACAAAAGGCCAGGAGCAGTTCCCACCTCTTGACCAACTTACAGGAAGGGGCAGCAAGGTGGCCCAGCCATTACCTCACACAGTCACCTACCGCACCATAAAAATGCCACTCACATCAGCCACTCCACTCGTCAGGAAGAAGGGAGAGAAAGAGGATCATCTCCTAGAAGCACCGGCTCAGCTAGTAAAGGAAAAACTATCCACATGAATCCTTCCAGGAAATAGCCCTGCAAGAAAACTTTCCTCCCCTCCCATGGAAGTAATTTTTCCATGAGGAAAAAAAACGGCAAGGTGTAAGTTACTGCTCCCCTCCTCAGCCTGGCATGGCAAGAACAGGACATCAAATGTAAGAGCACCAACTACTGCAGGAAGCTTTTGGGACAACCACCATTTTATGTCACAGACAGCTTCATAAACAAGCTTCCATACTTCGATGCCAGTTTATCCCATATTCTGTGGAACAAAGTAGTTTAGGTAGGGGCAGTGAAGGAGACAAACCTTCCTGACAAGCACATGGAAACTTTGCCCAAGGGACTCAGGAAAACGATCCGACTCTGGTGGGCAGAAGAGATGGGCCCACCACATTAGGTTGGAACCAGAAACGTCACCTGTAGGTAGTGGATTTACCTTGCCAGTACCTGTTAGTTCAAAACTGATCTGGGAGTGCTTCAGAGCTCTCAGGTGACAGGACAAGAATATGACACTATGTAGGGTCTGAGGACGTGCAACCCTTGACAGAGTTGCCAAAAACACACAAGTCATACCCAGCAACAGCCAGAACCTAGAGAGCGAGTATAGGGCAAAGTGGTAGAGAGTCATTCCAGGCATGGTTACATGCACGCCTGCTGCAGGACCAGAGTCTGCTAACAAATTTCTTCGCTTTCTGGAAACAGGGAGGAAGAAACAGGCCCACCCCTGATTCAAGCATGTCAACGTCTGCCCAGTGAACCACCTTGTGAACACCACAGAAGACATTGCCAGGTGGCATTTTGTGGAAGCAATCCTGAATTTCCATGACAAACTAAAATAGATAAAATTATGCTAGTCTGCAGGACTTCTGCTCAAAAGCTCTTCTCCATTAAAAAAGTTCCTGTTTGAGCTGACACATGGCAACTTGCTGCTGATGAGCAAATGTTCAGATCAATGGGCATACAAGCCTCGGCACTCACCAGACAGCAGAACAAATGCAGTTATGCCAGGAACGGAGAGCTATGCAAGTGCATAACTCTGTCAGAAGAGAAGTATGCTGCTGCTCTTGGGGGGCTCAAGCGAGGGGGGGGCAGGGGAGGAGAAGAAGGTGTTCTGTGTAGACTGACTCTCCCCTACTCCAATAAATCTGCACCTGCAGAGCACTGCAATGAGGGGTGTAACAAGCACAATCTGTCCCTTTTCTAAGTACAAACTGATCTCAGCACCAGCCTTGTTTTCAGGGAATCACCCTAGCTGCAAACCCATCTCCTGGAACTGCACAGCTACAAACGCATTTGAAAAACTTCATTAGTAGAAAGTTACAGAATCCAGCTGAAATGCTTTACATCTGCAGAAATGAGCATAGACAACCCAAAGAAGCTTTTTAGCACCTGTCAGCTTTGCAACAGCTCACCAGCGTGGGATCCTTCAATTTTCCTCCACTTTCACAGAACCCACCAGAGCTGCAAAATGGAGCTCCAGGCCCGAGTCTGACGAGCCAGCTGACCCGCTCCTGCTCCTTGTTCTACTACAAGGCGTAAAGTCGTTAAGGGATGGTCACCTCATCGTACCTTTTTGCTTGACTGAATGTCAATTACACAGCCGTTCTGGAGCAAAAAGCCTCCTGCTGTTTCTCCCCATTGAGAGCAGTCAGATGCTAGAGATGGCTCAGTCAGCCATGAACAAGCTTTGGGGGGAGCGCACACAAAGCGTTATCTTGGCCCTGTGTGCAGGAAGGGGAGAGAATAAGTATGAGAGGGATGAGGACAATCTACTAGTAATGTGCTCCACTTCTGCCCTCCAGGATCGAATCTCACAACACAGGAAAGAAGGATGCTCTGTCATGACAGGTGTGGAGGTGTTTGCCATCACGACTGATGATGCCATGTTTTAAAACAGAGCAACTCACTGCAGACACTGGGAATTCAGAATTGCAGTGTGTTATAAGACAAGCCTGGCACGAACACCTGCTGCTTCATGGGGAAAGAACGGGTTTGGCAGTTCTGCCACCTCCAGCTGCAGAGACATGATATCCACAGCCTTTCAGAGGAGACTAGAGAAGAAGAGTAAATATCTACCCCCATTTCAAAGCTACTGCCTGGAAGGATAAACTGCATATTGGGAATAGATGCAAATACCCTTTGAACCAGCTCTCTGGGCTCTGTCCGGCTAGATCTCGATCTCAAAAGACTCATATTCAGCATTGTGAGCAAGAGTCACAGCTGCATCAAACACTGAGAGGTCCTTAAACCTTTTTTGGAAGTAAGAACTCCTTGGTCTGGGGCAGGTAAGGATCAGAATCACTGTTCTATATGGGAGAAATCTGTAACAGAAAAAGATTGTCAAGGCCACAATACTTTATGAGCTTAAGATGACTGGGAGTTTGGCAGCCTCCAAAGGTTTATATGGAACTACAGCAGCATTTAGTGTTACTTCTGACTAGAGCACTTTCCAACCAGCCAAACAAAGAAACATAATTTTCCTCTGCTAAACACAGTGGAAGGAGGAAGTTGGTTTTAATAAACCTCAGCTACTGACCTTCTTTCCTTCATTGCCGCCTCTCCTCCCCAACTTCCCATCCATTATTTACCCACAACACATGCTCCACACTCACCTCTGGGCCACCACCAGAGATACCTGCAGCAGGCACTATGTTCTCTTTGGGGAAATCAGCTTTGTGTCTGGAAACACTTGAAATCTTCCCTGTCTATATGACATTTGTGCACAACTCTTCAACTACTAAACTTGATGAGACAGTTTTGAACTTCTGGAATACAGACGAGGGAATTTTGTGTTCAACGCTTTGAAACATGCGAACTTGTCTGAGACTCCCAACTTGCTTCACAGATAGTATTCTTTTGCTTCAAGGGAGTGAAGCATTACTTAGCCAGAAAACTTGAATGGCTTCTTCAAGGTCACATAAGGTACAACAAAACTAGAAACAGGACTCAGATCAGAGCTTTGAACACAGTAATGCAAATACATCATCTAGCAGATAGAGCTCCCAACAAAGACAGAGGCCCACTGTGCTGTATGTACACAGAAAACGGCAGCCAAGAAAAGAGAGCAAGCCAACTAGCTGAGGCCGGGAAACAGAGCCACAGAGGTAAAGCAACCTGGGGATTTGCCTAAGGTAATCCTGCACATCAGCAACAGAACTGGGAAACAAAGACAAGACAAGCCTCTGACATCCCAATCCAAGCCTTAGTTTCTCAATTTTCACAGTACCTCCCACCACACCCTAAGTTCTGGTGAACAGAACTTCAGGCCAATTCCTACTGCCCTTCCAGCAAGCATCAGTTACATAGACTATGAGGTCCCATTAAGGATTCCCTGAAGAGACCCGAGGAATGGACAACACAGACTGCTTTCGTATTCCAGGACCAGAGAGTCATGGGATAACAGAAACTGAGAATGCCTTACGTTTGCATAATAAATTCAGAAATGAGACCACTGAAACTCTGATAAGCTTCATTAGTGAATGTTGTGTATGAAACAGCTTCAGAGCAACCTCCTCTGTAGCTAGAGAACTCAATTCTCCGCCCTAACCAGACAGTATCCTTTCTTATTCCTTTCATTTATACCCCTGTACTCACTCAGGCACCGTATTTCCATTTAATTCCATACATGCTTTGGGGAAACAGTTTATGTGAAAGACAGCATGCAAACTAAAATGCATTGCAAATCAATTTTAAATCAGAAAATGCTTGAAGGAAGCATCATCTCAAACCACTACAGCTTTTACTATTATAATTAATTCTATACCTAGGAGCGGAACACAAAAATGCCAAAAATTCTCACAGAATATGGTTTAACAAGACCTACATTCAGTATTGACATCTGCCAATAATCAAACACACCACACAACCAAATTCAGAAGAAAGAAGATTCAAGCCAGTACTATTAATGTGGTTTAGCTTTTAGTCCTGAGTCATTACATCATCCTTCCACATTCCTCTTATGAAAATGTCATCACAATGACAGGATTTAACCACATCCAATGAGGCTGGTATCTGTCAGAACACTTAAATGTTCAGAATCAAATATCGCTACCTCTTATGCATTATGGTTACAAGCACCATTTTTCTCAGGCTACTGTCATGAACACTTCAGTGAGGTATGTCTGGCACAGCCTGCACATGCAGCTTTTCTGTTTCCATTTCTAGACTTCCCCTCCCAAAAATACTCAGCAAGCCAATATTTCCTGTCTCCCTAGGAAGAGCAAAGTTAACTTCAGAGAAAGGCACCACAGTGGGCGAAGAATCCCCTTTCTATATGGCTGGCAACCTAACACTGTTAGTCCAATACCACCACGGTGTAAGACACACATCAATCCGGTAACAGGAGTAAGCTGAGATGTGTGCAAGGGAGATAAAGAGTGGCAAAGAGTGATTTTCCTGGGGGTGTTATATTTGCTCTTGATAAAAGAGTTTAAAACAATTTTTTAATCACCACTTACCTGGCTGGCAAATTCTCTCAAGTGAGCCATGCCTACAGGATGGTCAGACATCCGCTTTTACAAAATCAGGGAGGGTTAGGATATCGTAGCACAGTGGGAAAGTGATTCTTTCTCATTTACTGGTCAGCTGCGACAACCAAGAACACAAAAGCTCTAATTCAAGGTTCTCAGAGCCTAGCTCATTCCCCAAGAACTACCTTCAACTTTTTTCTCCTCGATTTGCAGTTCTCCTTGGACCTACCAGCCCATTCTAAGTATGCCAGCCCCTCCTTGCAAACCTCATTTCTCAATCCTTTCCAGACATGCCTTCCAGATGTATCAAGGAACCTCACTTTAATGATATACACTAACAAAGCCTCAGGCACCATTTTCCCCACCATCACCACCTCAGCACGCTCCCTAGGTTTATAGTTGCTCTTACAGCACCATCCCCTCATCACCACATCCCACAGTGTTATCAGCAGACACCCCGTTCCTCCTACTGCTCCCCGGCAATCCTCTCGCTGAGCATACCTCTCTGCTCTCATGTTCCCCAGTACACCCACTCACAATGCTCAGCTCCCCAGTGCACCTCTTCCTCCTCAGGGAACCCTACAGCATCCCCCCCACACCAGTGCTCCCCAGTTCTGCCCCCAGACCCCGTGCTCCTCAAGGCTCCCCTCCACCCCAGCAGACCCTTCAGCCCAGCCCAGTCCCCTCAGGGCACCTCCGGCTTGGCCTGGCCCTCTCCAGGACCCCCTACCCCAGGGCTCCCCAGCACGGCATCGTCA
>NW_009650252.1:394123-410417 GCF_000708025.1 Charadrius vociferus
GGCCCGTCCTCCGCGGGTCTCCTGCCCGCTGCCCGCCTACCGTGAGAGCGAGGGGTCGCCCGAGAGCCTGCCGGGGCGTCCCCACCACCACCACCGCCGCCCCCGGCGCGGCGGGGAGCCTGGCCCTGCGCCGGCCCGCCGGGAGCGGGGGAGGCGAGAGCTGTTCCGTCGCTCTTTCCCCGGCGTTAGCTTTTTGTCTTTTGGGGCACTTAAGTGAAACCATCAATTAGCTAGAGGAGTGGTGTGAAATACCCCTGTGAAACTGTCAGTTCGTTATTAGGTATGAAACAGCCCTGCAATGAGAGATTAGCTTTGTATTTAAATGAACGGTATCTCAGCTGGAAGGGTTTCAGCCAAGGCCGGACCTCTGGATGGTGTGACTTTTGAGTTTATACCTGCAGGACCAGTCTTCCAGCCCCACATAACCTGTCTCAGAACCCCCCAATTCCAGCACAACGCCTTGCCTTCGGAAATCCAGGAGCAGACAGAGGAATCCAAGCTTCCTTGTCGAGCAGGGAAGGAAGGAGAGGGAGTTCTGCTCCGGTTCTGCTCCAGCCAGGACCAAGGGGTGACCTCCCTGTTGGCACACACAGTTGTGAGTCCCTCTGTACATTACATAGGGATCGTTTCACTCCGACGGCTCAGCTCTCCACCTCGTGTCATGGGGACTCATGAATTTGGCTGTGTAGTTCTGTTCTTGGCATCAAGCAAGAGGGCAAAAGTCTCACAATAAAATGTTTATGTTAATTAATGTGCCAGGTTTGAACATACACCAAAAAGCTGTCTTGCTAACCTCACCCATAGACCTCAGGGTGGTACAGCGTCAGGATAATACTGACACGGAGCTGCTAATGACTGCAGGGAGGAGCAGCAATTAACTTGTTTTGTCAGCTTAATTTAGGGTAAATCTTTAATAAGGGTGATCAGCATGTGGGATTAGCATTGCAGGTTCATCTTAAATTGCAAAAGCTGGCCAGCTGTTTAAGAGTTGGCCCAGAAGCATAGGAGGCTGAGAGAGGATTCAAATGTAGGCTGATGTTCCTTCTTGTTTGGGACCTGTGGGCTCTCTGCCTCATAGCAACAGGGTCCACAGATAGGCAGGAGAGGTTGTGTGGGAATTGTCCTCTGATCACCACCCAGAAGAAACCATATACGGGTCAGTAGCTGATCACTTTGGTTTGGACAAGTCATACAGGGCTGGAGGCGATTGCTTCCTCATAAGGCAGTTATTTCTGTGACTTTCTTGTGTGAGGAGAGGATTGCTAATGTGCTCAAAAGAGTGTAAAAACAAATCACCAACCCCAGAGAAGCAGGCTTCCCTGACTACACCATGGTTGTCAATGGCACGTTTGTGTCCATCACCAACTCCATTTGATCCCCAGAATGTGTCAACTGCAGCAAAAAGAAAATAAAGGTGTCTTCTTACACTCCTTGCTCCCCTCTTTTTCAGTCAGTGCTGCATTCCTAGCAGTCTAGTGTTTGGGGTTTTTTTTAACATTAGCAATTGTGATTACATAACAATCCTATTGGTTGTGTGTGTATATATATAATTGTTTCAGCACCCAGAAGCTACCTGCACACTGTGCTAAGAGCTGGACCTCCACAGAATGAAACCCAGCCCCTGCCTCCAAGATGTCTGTGCTTAAAAACGCCAGCTTATTAAGTGCAAAAGAGGAAATATTTCTGCTAGAGGAAAGAAGCAGAGAGTTAATTACATTCTGGAGTGCCCAGGCCTACCAAATGTCTGTCACTTGCTATTTAGGGTTAAAGCTTTCAGCTGGTGCTGGGTAGCAGGACTTGGGTTTTTCCTGACTCTGGGCATCAGCAGAAGCAGGCAGCTCCTTTTGGGTCTCTTGGGGTTGTGTGGAGGATTGCCTTGATCCTGAAGCAGGCAGGCGTGAAAGTGGGTATTGCTGATGGAGCAGGCAGCTCCAGGAGCTGAGCCAGCCTTGCTGCTGTCCCTTCTATGCCAGTTCTGATGCTGCTGGTTAGCCTTTTCCCTCATTTTACTAGTAAGTTCTTACCTGTTCTTACATTTTGCTTCACAAAATTGTAGGACCTTCATGCTTTGGGGATTCCTACTCTATTTCCCAAGCTAATTAAAATTGGTAAAAAACTATGAGCAGGAAAGAGCCAAATACATATGCATGTAAGCATGCAGATTTGGTACGTGTGTGCTGTATGGCTGCCCAAGACTGGATGCTGTGGGGAGATAAGGCTGTGTATGTTGCTGGGGTTTCTTCTCACAATAGAGAAAAAATAACTTTTTAAAACTATCACTTTCAAAGGGATAAGCTGGTTTAGTTATTTATTTCTTCTTCTCCCTTTTCTAGTTCTTTCTGTTAAAGCAGAGGGATAAACATCCAGAATAAAGAAAAATTAGACTAAAAACTGGTGACAAAAAAATGTAGTATTTAAACAAGTCTTCTGCTCAACACCATTTCCCCTCAACCCCAAATTCCACCTGAAAGTTCTGAAAGCCACTTAAAAGTAAGCTTCTGCTGCAGTCCCCGTTCCCAAGTCAAGTTTTGCCTGACTGTGAAGTCAGGCCCATTCCTGCCCACAGAAGTGGAGCCTTTGTCAGAGATAAGTGGGTCAAAATTGCTTAACATTCTCTCTATAAAAAAAAAAGTAATTATTGCAGGAAACTGTTGTATTCTGCTGGCAGGGGGGCACATGTTCTGCTTGAGATAACCCATATAATTCTCTCGTAACAGAGAAATCTTGAAGGAGGCATTTACAACTTTTACCTAGTAAGCTGATGCACCTGGATAGGTTTCTCTGAAGTCCAGAGAAAAGTATGAATAGTTGTTACAAGAAACTTCAACTGATGTGTTCTTAAATGTTCCACTAAAGTAACGCAGCCTTTACTTTTCGCTAGAAAGTGTTGAGTGAATCACGAGAAGTCCTGTAGCCTGCTCTCCTGCCGTTGCTGCCCTTTGCCAGATGCATCTGAGAACAAGAAACTCTCCAGTGAGACATCTCAAAGTTGCTTCCCCACGTGCAGGTAAGAGCGCTGCAGCTGCATTACCGTATCCCCACCTGTTGCATATTTACTTGGGTCAGACAGAAAGGCGGGGGGAGGTGTTAAAAAGTGTGATAAGACATCTTAAAGAGGGTCAGCCTCGAGTCCAGTCTACTGATAAAAGCAAAGAATGCTGGTGAGTAGACAGCCTCTAGTGCCTCTGCAGGCTTGCTTGGAGCTGTAACTGTTTATGGCCAAAACAAACCATGAAGAAAAGACCTCCAGAGCTGTTGCTCTACATCTTAGAACTACATCTTACTGCTCTACATCTGCTCTGGCTTATTAAAGTCTTGGAAGAAAGTGTCAGTTTGTGGTTGGTTGAAGCTTTGATTTACTTTGTTCTGTACCTCTTGTACCGGTATGCTATGGCCTGCTGTGAGGTGTCCTCCGGTCCCTGGGGCGTGTGGCAGCTAGTCAGCGTTTGAGATGGGGGACACTGGTGCTATTGGCCGAGTCCTAGGGCTGGCTCAGTCAGGGCTTTCCACCCAGTTCTCCCACGTGTGCCGTGGGTCTGGAGAGCACTTCCAGCGCCCTCGCCAGACAGGACGTGCTTATATGGTCCAGGAGGAGCTTTTACGGTTCTCCGGGGCTGGTTAAATGGCTTTTAGAAGCAAACCTGGTTTACTCTTTGTTGGTGCCACCAGGTGGCAACAGCGCATTGTGGCCCCGCGCAGGAAGGCAGCACATGGCAGCACCCACTCCTGCCAAATGCCCCTTACTTTGCTGCTCTCCCCTTTCCCGCGTGGGGCACGCCGTCTGCCTCCTGCAGCCCTTGGTGGTGGTTCATGAAGCGGTGTGCCAAGCTGGTAACTCCATACCGCGTGCTCAGCTTTAAAGCCCCCATCTCTGGCTTGCCGAAGACAAGGGAGCGGCTGGCTGGGGAGCAGGGGAGGGGAGGTGCTGGCCTGTGGCTACGTCTCCACCCTGGTGCTCAGAGGTTTCCTGCTGCATGGCCCAGGCCAAACCTGCTTCAGCTTCTCTACCCTGGGTACAATAATAGCGATTCGGACACAGCAAGGCTAGAACAGCAGAGGACGTGTGTGTCATGCAGGGTGACAACAGCTGTGTGTACAGATGGAAACATCTGCTAAGTGACTGGGTTACATGGTGGGTGGGTGACATCAGGTAAACCTTCTCTGTACTGCTCCGTGGAGTCATTATGGGACATTATTTGCAGCCGCGGCTTAGGTACCTTGAGCCTGGAGAGCCCTGAAAAGTGGTAGTACTTTCCAACTGTAAAGAGAGCTGTGGAGCACAGCAGTTAGCCTTAGAGGGTATGCTAGGTGTGAAGTGCTCTCCTCGAGGGTGGAGTGAGACTTAGCAGGATAGATGGGTTAAAACTTTAGTGTAAAAAGTGCAACAGAATAATTCTCTCAGTGCTGCAATGCTTGTTTGGAGAGGAGCTATTTCTAGCTCCGTTAGTACGCTGAGAGTCTGAAGTGGTTTTCTGTATTGTACTTCTGGAGATCAGTGATGGGGAAGAGCGCTATTGCTGCATTATGCAGTTAAGCAGTAATACTACAAGAATAGAAGAAAAGTTATCTTCCTCACAAGCAGATCATTTTGAATTTGTCACCTTCCCAAGCTTTTGCTCAGAGCAAAGTGGAGCTTTCAAGCTTTCCTTTTCAAGCCCGAGGAAAGAATGCACTTTTACAGAGAGGAGCAAGAGTTGGATTTCACCAGCAGTTTTCCTCACCAGCAGTTTTCCTCTTTGCTGTGGTTTATAGTCAGCGTCTGGACTTGGCCACTGAGCTTCTGTATATGAGATGCTGCTCAAGCTCATGCCAGAACAGCCTCTGCTTGAACTTGCAAGCTACACTGACAGTTTTAAATGGGGATGTTCTTCCCGTTCACCTGCTCCAGGCCTTAAACCTTGCTCCTTGTAGGAATGCAAGGGGGACTTCAAAAAGGAATCCATACCTTACAAGATAGATCAGACTGAGCTGGCACTGTAGAAATCCACTTGCTTTGATGATAGCTCTTTGTGAGATCCCTGCCTGTATGGAGACTGCAGCAGACTGTTAAAGTAGTCTCGTTCCTGCTTTCAGACTGTATCGCTACAAATCTTGCAATACTGACTGCATGGGGCTTGCTTTCTGCTGATATTGTGGCTTTTAAGGCTGTCTTGAGCATTCAGCAAAGAAAAGAGCCTTTATCTCCCACTTCTGCTGGCAAAGTGGAATAAGCGAGAGTGACGCTTGCAGCTGTAAAGCTCAGAGTGCAGCTGACTCTCCTCTTGGCTCAGCATCCCTTTGCTTCCCACAGTGATTAATGCCTAAATTAAACCAGGGTTCTTCCAAGCCGAGAGCATGGAGTACTTGTTCTTTCAAGCCATGTTCCTGTCTAGTGGTAGAAGACAGTTTAAGATGATGAAGCTGAATCCTGGGCTCTTGCAGACCTCTGCTCTGCTGAGGCACGAATGGATGTTGCTAATGTAATACCTCAAGAGATTTTAGCTTTCCTGCTGGTCTCTTCTGACTACCCTGGGAGCTGTATGCAGGTGGGTGGGTGGACCCCTGTTTAACAGAGTGACAAAGGATAGGTGCTGGCATACAGTTTATCTGGGGGATGGACCTGGCACTCGCTGAACACTTAAAGAGAGAGTGCTGTCTGGAACCATGGAGGATCTATGGAAATTAGTGTAAATGCTCCTTAAAACAGAGAACAAAAAGTTCTGCTGGAACTGATGGCATGACATTGTACTTCAGTTATATACGGCTTTTAGGAGCCACTAATGTGGTTGAATCCATTTGGAGTTACTCACTCAGGAAAATGAGGAGAAAAAGATGGCACTATCCAGAACTGCTGGAGGAAAGAAGCTTGTTTTAATTGCCTGTGCAGATTGGCCAAACACCTGCTTTTTCACCCATGTCCAAACTAGGAACAGTACTGCTCACCTGTAACTCTGATAAAACCAGTGTGGTTATACTTGTGTTTACAAAGATCTCTGCAGTTAAAAACAATTGCCTAACTCGCTCTTCTGAGATGCTTCTGACCCCTTCCTCTGTGAAACTTCCACTATGTCTTTCTGAAGCTGTTGCTGTCTGAGCTGACCTGCTTTGTGAGGACAGCTCTGATGCCTGGGAGCCATTTGGTGCCTCCTTGGAAAGGAAACTCATGGTTTCATTTGTGTGTTGAGAACTAGAGTTTCTCCAGTGGAGTAAACCCATTGTAATGCTGATCTTTGCGTCTGAGTTCAATATGCAAGGTCTTACGGAGAAAAACCCTTCTTTCTCTCCCCAGGTGACTTGACAGCTGCTATCTCCTTGCTGATTTTTTTTCTTATCAGTACATGTTTTTCATGCCGCTGAACTAAAATAAAACACTAAATAAAACTGATTACTAGGATGCATGTACTTCGGAGAAAAGAACTCACATACTGTGCTTCTGAGACACCTTGTGGAAGGGAAAACTAGCAACCTATGTTTTGTTAAGGAAAGAATCCTCTTTGCTTATATTTGTCCAGAAACATTTTAAAATAGGAAGATCCAGAGTTACCTGATTGAGTGCATAGTTGCTAGCGTTAGGATTCGGAAAAGCTTTTTCTGTCCTCTTGTAAAGCAAGAAGGTGCAAAGCTACCTGGTCTTTTATGTCTCTTTCTGATGACACATAAAAGTTTGCTAGCATCAAACTTTTATTTATTAATGAACACTTGCTTGGCCTCTGCTGTCCGGGCCAATGCTACCATTAACAGCTCTATCACATGAATTTCTGCAAAGTTCTGTGATAATTTATGTCATCAGTCTCACACTGCAGTAGGCTGATCTCATGGCTGCTTCTGGACCTGAAGTTCTCCTTAAATCACAAAGACTGTATTTCTCCTAACAAAATGCTGTATGTATGTTAGTGCCAGCAAGAAATTTTGTGCTGCTTTGGCTTCTATCCAGAGAAACTCGTCTGTGGTTACCAGGAAATGAGAAATCAGACCTTAAGTGAAAATACGCTTTGGGAGTGTGCAAGAAAAATAGGACATAGACCCTGTGCAGGTCTGCATGAAGCTGAGTTTGTTCTGATAACTCACGATGAGCATCATCTACTACTTTTAAATCAAGAAGCTATGTCTGTTAAATGACTTACGCCATACATCTACCCAACTTTATGACTTCTACGAGAGGGGCACGTCTGTCCCTTAAAGAACAAATGTTTGGCAGGAAGCGTGGAAGATGGGACAGTGGCTGCCCGTCCTCCTCACGGAGGGCTGCAAGAGGAGCTGTGCTTAGCTGCTCCCCGTGTCTTGGCTGTAGTGGAAAGCTCCCTACCTGGGAGGCTTTCTCACATTGCTTGCTCCTCTCCAATGCAGCTGCTCTTAAATGTGTGATCTGATTGTGCACATGTTATTTCTCACTGTCTTTGCCACACAGAATGATGCTAAACGACTCCCTCCCTTACAAACACCAGCTCTTCACTTACAATTACTGAAGGAATTCTGCGTTTCAGCTGAAACTAGTCACTTGAATGAGCTACCTCTCTTCCCAGAACTGTAGTTTTATGTATTTCTACTTTGTTCTTTGAAAACACTTCCCCTAATTCTAGTTTCACAGATTTCTCCTTGCTTGCTGAGTGACTTCAGATTTAAGCTGGTGTTTCTTCCCTGTAGGAGCTGTGAGATAGTGCATTCTTACTGCCAGTCCACATGCACCTTCCTCAGGTGAAGTTTCTGGAATGTTAAAGGAACTTTTAGTGCAAGTTTTCCTTTAGAGTTTATTCATGTAGATAAGCAGATATTTCATAGAATCATTTAGGCTGGAAAATACACCTAAGATCATAGAGTCCAATTAAAGCCCTTTTTTTGCTGTAAAACAAAAATATTAGAACTGTGAGCGTCTGTTGAAATTCTGAAGTGATACACAGCACGGCAGAGTGATATGCGAGTGTCTTGCAAAATACAAACAGCCAGCATTGCTTCTGTTGAGGTTATTCTTCAGGCTTTTTGCGAAAATCATTTAGTCTTGCTCAATGTGTAGTAGATTTTTTAATTTTAACCCCCCCCCCCAGCTCCTCATAATCAAATTGCAAACGGAAGTAGATCAATAAAAAAAGACTTCTCTGAGATTGCAACTTCTCTGAAGCTTTGACTTCATCCCCAGAAAAGGCTATCGGTCTCAAGCTGCTTATTCATTTCAACAGTTGACTCATTTCAGTAGTTGAGTAAGAAGTGTACTGTGTTGTTGTGGGTTTTTTTTGGTCTCGGGTGATTTTCTGCATTCTAAAAACCTTTTCAGCTTCATGTTTGCTATTTTAATTTAAGACATCCTTCTATTATTATTTTTTTTTTAATTAAATTTGTATGAATGTTCAAGGGGGCATACACTAGCAACAAGAAGTAAAAGTAGGCTACTAAGTAGAAACCACCCTGGACACATTCAGATTTCTGATTTGTATCAGCTGTAGAATTGCTTAAATACACATCACTTTCCTCCTTTACAGCTGAGGAGAAGAAATCCATAGTGTTGAGCTGTATTCACATGCAAATAAACACATCTTAATTCCTGCAAGTCTGAGACTCGCCCTCTTAGCAACAAATATAAACCCAGATTAAAATCAGTGACCTCAAACAAGATTTCCTGCTTGCTGATTCTTAAATATGATTAAAATTGACTTGAGTCACTTTGACTGAAGTGGGTCCACCCTGAGCATCTTTGGCAATGCCTTTTAACACCTGGCCAGATGTTTGCTGCTGTCACGCCAACATGCAGTGCTAGAGCCTGATGCACTGGAGGAGATGTGAAGGCCAGGCAAGAAGCAGAGCACTCAGAGCTTCCTGGCTCTTGCTGAACTGATAGTCCAGGACCTGTAGCAGATCTTTCCTGAGAGCCCAGAAAAATAACCAGGTCGTGCTGTGGAACCTAGGAAGGGATGACTAACGATGATGGTTGGGTTTTCCTTCTTCTCTGAGCAGGGGTGTGCATGTGTATCACCTCATCCCAAACACTTAGAGTAGCTGCTGCACTCAGCTGCCTTTCAGAGTCATGTAAACACTCTGGCCCAAAGGTTTGCAGTTAAAGTAAGGCAGATGATGGAATTCAAAGTCAACAAACGTTAACCCTGCTTTGGACACCTACTTGAACAAGCTCATGTTTCAGCCAGAAGGAAGGAATTGCTTTTGTCCTGGTTATTGTGTGTGCTTCATTCAGATACCTCAATGTCAGGTAACAAAAAGTTGCCAACTCTTTTACACACACACACACACACACCCCCAAGTTAAAGTCTCTTCTATCAGAAGCCGTGAAAGCTGTTGTCTTAAAAGTGCTGGGAAACCCAGAAATGCTGAGCAATCATTGCTCTTGCAGAAGGATCTGTTGATTACCTTCTGTCAGCATTTCTCAGTCTTCTACACTGGACTAGGAAGCTCCAGATCACCACAGCTGCATTTTTATATGCAGAAAAAAAAAATAAATACTAGTTTCATGGGCATTTGTCTTGATGTCAAAGCTGAAATTGTTTCCTTCTGCTTGTAGCTACCTTGGCTGTACTAATACAACTCTGTGGATGTGCTTTGGATGGAAGATTGATTGTATCCGGATGAAAAACAACCAGCCAGCTCCCTCAACCAGTCTACAGTGCCAGCAAATACAAAATTATAGCAGTGCAATTAGGAAGGAAAATTTGGAAATGGGTATCAGCAGCTGGATGTGAAGGTTGCTTTAGCTAACCCTGCTGCTGAAAAAAACAGCCCTATGCTGTCCCATCGAGTAACAGGGGTAAACCTTGTTAACCAAAGGAGTTTTGAAGAAAATTCTTGTCAACATGAGTTTCAATAAAGCCTTGAGGTGTATCAAGTGCGTAGAAACGCTTTGCTGGCAATCAGGGTGGAACGGCATCCTAATGGCCGAAGTGCTGTATGATATAATCAGCTGCATATGAAGCAATCACACACTCCGAATCTGATCTGTGCAGACTAGAGACATCAGCCTGCCCTCCTTGTCTGACAGCTTCAAAAGACAGATTTTTTTTATTTTTTTTTTTTAAAGCATAGTTGCTGCCTTGCCCAGCACTACAGGTTAAGACTGAAGAGCATTTCTGAAAGTCAGTGAGGGTTTAATTAAATGTAGGGCTACAATCTGGATATGTAAAATTTGAGTCTAAATCCCTTGGAGCATGCTTTAGGGCATCAAGATATGTGCAGGGTAAAGAGTCCTGCCTTGTGGCTGTCAGATTCAGCAATACATTTGCCTGTGTAGGACATGTCCATGCACCAGCACGTGTCTCAAAGCAACAAATAAATGTGTCAGAGTTCATAAATGCTGTTTAGCCTGTGCAGAAGTGCCTGCACCCACTTCAGGCTCTTGAGATTTCAGGATCATTGCAGGCAGAGGCACCTGCAGAAAAAAAAATACTGCCCGTCTTCACATGTCCATGTGCGTCCATGTGCACGTATCCTGTGTGTAAGTGTGAACTGATTCCCAAACCTTGTGGGTGATCAGTTGCTAGAATGAGATGAAGGCTCATCCTCTGCTTTTGTAGGTTAGAGCTTGAAAGGGAAGAGTCCTCTTTGCTGTCTTAGGGACAGTGACCTCATTAGTGTTTTCTGCCTTTTCTATTTTAGCAATACAGTATGTAAATATTTTATTTGTGTTTCACAACAAAGCTATAGCTGTTGAACAACTTAAAACTTCTTATTTCTTCTTTGTGTCTGCTGCTTTCTTGGCTTATGAGATGATCCATTCAGTAAAATGTGTCACTTTGAAGCAAATCACGGGATAGAAAACAACCAAAACAGTTCTATCTATTCAATTTGATTCTTAAGCTGATGACGCAGCCTCATCAAAATCCTAGATTTAGGTAGGAGCTGCTCTTTTACAGTGGGCAGCTGCTGGCTGGACACCTGAGAAGCAATGGTTGGTTAAACGCTTCTCAGGCAACATTTGCAGAATAAGATTCAGGAATACAGGTAGAGACGTTCTATGATTCAACTTGGAGCACCACATGCTAACATTAAATTCATGCTACAGTTTCCCCTTCCCTGTGTTTGTACATCAGTTCTGGAGTACACGATAACAAGGAAGTTGTGACTACAGTGGTAGTAAGCATGGCAGTGAGTTAAGAGAAGAAAACAGTGGCTATGAGTACTAATTTGTGTCAGAAACCTAAGTAATGGATCGGTTGCTAAACTTGATGCATTTAAGTCACTAGACCCATATGCTCGCGAAGGAGAACCGTCTAAAGGCTGTGGAAGATCAGTTCACTGTCTCACGTCCCCTTTGGTCTGGCACATGACACTTGGCACTGCAAAATCCTGCTGCAGGAAAGGTGCTCCAGGGTGATCCCGTCACACATGTAATACAAAAAACTGCTTGGCTTTCAGGAGGCTTTGAATCAAGCCCTTCAGAAACAAGAGAAAGTTTCAAAAAGCCTCAGTGTTTTGCTTGGGTCTCATTTAAGCTGCTACTTCCATGTATTGTTTTCCTGTTGCAGCTGGCGAAATATTTCTGTATAAAAAGCAGTGTTTCTTCTAGCCTCCCTGCTCCCCCTGTGTGGCTTCGCAACCTAAAGCCTGACATTGTAGGTGTTTTCGCAGTGGTAAGTGATAACTTCACAAACACAGAATTGAAGTATTGCTGCAAAAATCAGGCAGGAAGAGGCAGTGGGGAGAAGACAGTATGTTAAAACTGAGTGAGATAATGCAGAAGATGGTGCAGGGATGATTTGGGAGAAGGCTTTGGTCTGGTTACAGTGCCAATGTTTTGCCACAGCATCTTCTCTCTGAAGGGAAACCTCTTGCAGCAGGCAGGGGCTAGTGGGGCTGGTTCCCAGGCTGTCTGACTATTAACCATGTGTCGCTGGCATCCCTCTGCCTCTCTGCAGGTGTTTGAGAACATTGGATCTATGTGCTACAGTGTGTAGTAGGCTACGTGAAACAGCTGGGATTGGCACTGTGAGGTGAAACAAAACAATACCTCTGATAGAAACCAGGCTGTGTGAACATAAGGCTGGAAATGACCTCCTAGGGCACCTGGAGTTATTCTCGTGCTATTGCAGGAAACCGTATCATGCATACCCTTTCATAAGCTTTGCGTGCTCACAATTAGCAAGCTATTTTGCTTCCACTGCAACTGTTAAAAGGCCCTTCCAGAGACTTGCTTCTCTCATGGTGAAACTATTTAATATTGAGCATAAGCTGTCCACATTTAGACTGTTGCTGTGTTCTCACTGGTGTGGTTTCTCCAGGGTTTGCTTCCACTTGATTATAAAATGTAGTCATATCTCTGCGGTCCCCTGGTTTTGCTAAATGAATGCTCCAAGCTTTTTTGGTCACCCTGTTGGAGATAGGCAGGAGCTGCAGTGTGGAGCCTGTTGTTCCAGCCAGAACACTCTCATGCCAGTAATAGCTAGGCTGGGAACAGTGGTTTTGGGTGATAGAAGCTGCTCCTGCACTGTTTCCTGATACTCCTTTGCCACAAGGGTTTTTCCAGTATAGATCTTGCCTCTACGCATTGTAGCCTAAACATACTATGGAAAAAGGGGCTGAGATTACACTGGCAGCTCCTTGGATTGTAACACCTTGTTCTTTTGTGGTCAGCTGAGCACTGTATGCCGTGGTTTCATCTATTTTTACTTATAGAGGTATCTTTCAGTCTGAAGCTCTGGTTTTAGTATGTAAATAATATAGGTAGAATACAATGCGCTGTTGAGAGGGTTTTATACAAATTTTTGTTTATTATACACAGCCTTAATGTTTCTAGGTTTTGTGCCTTTGCTACAGGGTGGAAGTTGAGGGGGTGTTGCGTGCTGTGATAGTTGGGCAGGGAACACGTGGGATGGGTTTGGCACCCGTGGAGAGCTGGGAAGCAGTGTGGCACTTGAGTATTTGCCAGAATTCTGGGCAACATTATCATTAGTTGAGCAATACTGATATTTAAGCACTCATCTTTGTTTCAGAGCTCTACTGAATAGGCACGGTTTAAATAGGGCTACTGTTTCAAGCTGTCGGCTGCTGCAGGAAGCTAAACCATAATTTTAAATTATTTTTCACCCATCAGAGTTGCAAAGGCAGAAGTTATGATTTTCCAAAAGACCATCAGGAGCGCTCTGCAGAGAAGGCGTGGGTTAGGGATGGGCAGTGGCACAGGATTTCTGGAGTCTTGATTCAGGGACGGGCCTTTGTCTATAGCGACTATATCTAAATTTGAGGAAGGCTAGTGGATAAAAACAAGTATCTGAGAGAATCGTTGAGCAAATGCTTAGAATCATAGGATGGTTTAGGTTGGAAGGGACCTTAAAGATCATCTTGTTATAACGCCCCTGCCATGGGCAAGGACACCTCCCACCAGCCCAGGTTGCTCCAAGCCCCGTTCGACCTGGCCTTGAACACCTCCAGGGATGGGGCAGCCACAGCTTCTCTGGGCAACTGCGCCAGTGTCTCACCAACCTCAGAGAGAAAAATTTCTTCCTAATATCTCATCTAAATCTCCCCTCTTCCAGTTTGAAGCCGTTCCCCCTCATCCTATTACTACGCGCCCATGTAAAAAGTCCCTCTCTAGCTTTCTTGTAGGTGCCCTTCAGATACTGGAAAGCTGTTATAAAGGTCTCCCCAGAGCCTTCTCTTCTCCAGGCTGAATGACCCCAACTCTCTCAGCCTGTCTTCATAGGATATACTCCCAGTGCTGGAGGTGCACAGTTGCTATTGCCATCTTAACATGACCATATCGAGCTAAGCCAGGGGTCCCTGGCTGACTACTGCTGCATACCCGTACCTCTCCTTGACCCCGCTCGTTTCCCAGAAGAAGCCAGGTCAAAAAGCGGATCTGTTGCTGGAGGGAGAACAGGCTTTCCCACAGCCCCCTTCCCAAGGCAGCAAAGCTGTCTACAGCAATCCAGTTAATGGCAGACCAAACCGTATGCTCTGGGATAAGCCTGTGCATGAGTTGTGTGTTGGATGCTGGCACTTGATGCATCATATAATAAGGCTTTTTCATGCAGTTCATTTGTTCCTTTTTTATCCCTCAGTTTTGAAACCAGCAGTGGTGCAGGTTGTGCTTGGTTTTTTTTTTTTTTGTGATCAACACCTTTGAGAGGTGTACTTGCCTCTGTCTTTTCTGAAAGATGACAAGCAAGAGACGGCAACCTCTTGCTTCTGACCTCCTTTTGGACAGTCTGTATTTTGAACATGCCATGTAGCCAGTTGTTAATCTACAAATTGTTATTTGTTGGGGAGTATTTGTGTTTAGGCTGGTAGAATTTCTTGTCTGCAGGAAAATTCTATTTCTAAAACTTCTTTTGTTTCAAACCATAACACAAGAAGCCAACATTTGTATGTGGTCTATTGAGTTGAAATAGTATCACACACACGGAAACAAAGTTGAGCATTATGGCATCAATACAATAACGTTGCAACAAGAAGTTGATGCTGAAATTCATTTCTAAGTATGTTGGAACTAACTGAAATGTTTTCCTCAGACTTTATATGTTAGTTTTCTTAACACAATGAGATGAAAAGGACATGTTCCTGCAGAACACTTCATTCTGGACAAACTATTTCCTATCAGCAAACCCACTGCATTTTTTTTTTTAACCAGAGTACTCATAGTTTGGAGGAATGCAAGCACCATTTGCTTTCGCCGCAAGCTGGAGCTCCCTTTGTTCATCACCTCCATAGTTTTGATTGCACCGGTATGACTAGCCTACTGCTGAAGTATGACTACCTGCAGTTCCCCAACAGTGCTGCCATATGAAAATGACTGGCCAACATCAACTCTGCAAAAGCTGCCACAGGAATTCGCCAAGAGCTATTCCCATTTCAGCAGTGCATCCGTCGCTGTCTGTTACATCGGGGTAAGCTGGGCCAGAAATTCTGCTCCTGCCTTCACCCTGAAGACGAGTCCTTGAAGGAAGCCCTGGGCGCTCGCAGAAGAACAAAGGAGAACCTCCTTAAGAGAGAAGAAAGGGGAGGAGAAAGCGTTGCTCTCCGGCTGTAGCAACCCCACCTCCCGGTTATTTCATCTTCCTTACAAGGCTAAAGCTAGGAGCTTTCCTCTGCCGCTGGGTCCCTTAAAAGCAGCAGAGCAAGCCCCGAGGATCCCGGTAGAGCAGCCGGGATGGGAGGCTGATAGGGATGGGGAAGGAGGCACTGCCGTGAGCCCCGCAGAGAGCAGGGCAGAGAAGGCTGGTGCTCTCCGGAGGAGAAGTGTGACAGTATCCTATGAATCCTATACCAGGTGTTCACTGATGCAGCTCTTCCAAAGCAACATGAAACCAAACCCAAAAAGAAATCACTGAGGGGGGAAAAGTGCAACTCGAGAGGTAAATATATTTTTCCTTGGGAAAACCAAAAGTAACTGGCTTTATTTCATTTGAAAATCATTCTTGTAAGTAAATGCCTAAAACTGGGGACTGAAAAATACATTTACTAACATCTGAATAAAGACTTTGGTCTGACTGAATTCAAAAGCAAAACTGTGTTAAAAAGTCAGATCAACAGATGAATTCAGGTGTGTCTGAAGAAATTTTGATTTTTATCTTTAGGCATTCACACCTGAAAACATTTTTTTAACTTTTTGTTAAATATGCTTTTCTGTTTTGCTCTCTGCTATTGCTAAAGGTTTTTGAGAAGTAGTATGCACGTACTTTGGAGGGGAAAAAAAAAAGAGAAAGAGTGGCAGAACCAAAACCTAAACTGAGAATGTGGTAAAATGTCTCCAGTGAGACATTTCAAATGCTGCTGTACCCCTGTTCTTGCAGTAGTGCTATTTCTTCAGAAAGATCCATGACCTACTGAGCTGGAATGTCTGTTGACATCTGGTTGAGGTTACTGTAGCTGGTATTTGGGATTCAGGGTTTTTTTTTCCAGTTTAATTGAAACAAGCTGAGATTGTCTATGCATTCTATGAATTGTTTCCACGCTCTGACCATCTAGTCTCTCTGAAGGGTAATTCTGGGACTGCTGAATCTGAACTGGAAAAGAGGAAACACCTTGATAGTTTGAAACTGCAGCCCTTCTCTGGGTGATGCTGCCAGGGAAAGTCAGAGTGGCTGAAAGACGGAAGACTTTGCCCCTTGTCTGTAAGATGCACCGAGACAAATGTTTTGCAAATACAATACTGCTAACTTTAGCATAACTGTAAGTTATAATGCTTGGGCTTCTGATTTACATCTTTGCAATGCTAGAGGACTTACAGATGCTTTTATTCACCAGGTAAAATGAAAAAACAGCCTTTTGACAATAACTGCTGGGAGCTGTGACAAACCAAGAGAGCAGAGGACTACACAGCTCCTGCAGATTCTCACCTGAGGCATCGGATCAGCCTTCTGGCAAGTGTTTTCTGAAGTGT
>NW_009650252.1:410468-443951 GCF_000708025.1 Charadrius vociferus
GCTGCAGAGGTGATGGAGGTTTTTGATAGGTCTCCCACTGACAAGGAGCTTGTGTCCCAGGCCAAGGCTCTCTGCAGAGACTACATAAATTCGAGGCTCATTCGAGCAGGTGTCAGCTGGAGCAAACCTGAGTACAATGTACCAGTGCCTGGCGGTAAGCTGGCCGAGGTGTCCACTATACTGCTGCGACTAGGTAAGTCCCTGTGGGTATGGGTGTGGGAACTGAAACTATATGGAGCAATTCAGACCAGACTAAGGTTTCTGGAACTGATGAGCTCCAAGAGGCTTTGCATGTCACGAGACAGAGGTTTTTCTTCTCTGCTTTGGGCATTTAGATTTGTTTTTGGTGGTCTTCCCTAAAGAGCTCCTTTACTTGCATTTCCTCAGTCCCTTGAAGCGCTGCTCAGCAGTGTTTCTGCAGAGCTCCTTTTTTTCTGAGGACTTGCTACAACTTAAAAGCATGATGCAGTCCAAGAAGGCCCAACAGCAAACTAATCTGATCTGCATAAGACTCCAGCCGTGTAACAGTTTTCACAGTAGTTTCAGTAGTCTTTCTTACCTTGGCATTTTAACAGGTATTGCAGTGCTTTCTCCAGACACAGGTGACTTGGCTGCCGTGACGCAACCCAAGCTGGCATCTGGGGCTACCTCTAGATGTGGGCTTCATCAGTTGCTTGCCCAGCTGCAAGGACATTTAATTTGGGTGTAGTGGCTTAGAGCACGTGTGTTGGAGATTTTATAAAAGCTGCTTTTCAGGGTGTTTGATTTTTCCTTTGCCTACCTTAATCATTCAGCAAGACATGAGTTTGCATGTTTTTTGTTGGAGCAAGGAGGAGTTGGCTGATTTTGCCTGGCATACACTGCCATTCATTGCTTAAACTAGCCAGCCCCTGCCGTGGCCAGGTGACTGCTGGGACTGCAGGGAGAGCAATTTGAAGGTTATGCCTGTAGGATGCTACATGAAGACATGCTCTGCAGCCATGCTTGTACTAGGAGCACCCTCTAAATGCTGACAGTTGCCTGGCCTTTTGCTTTAGGTTTTAGCCTCCTGTGTGCTTAAGTCAAGCTGTTTGTCTTTTGGGATCTTGACACCCTCGTTCTTGGAAGTTGCTTCCAACAGCCCTCTTTGCCTGCAGGCTGGTATATTAGTTCACATCTGGCTTGGAAACTACCACTAGCATTTGCATCTGATTTAAATACACCAAAGTTCAAATAAGTCTGGTGAAGTAACCTTTAGCTGGGCCTAACAAACTCAGATCAGGCTGGTCTGCCAGCTTTCTCCCCTTTATTTCTACTTCCATTTGATATTATGTCAAACTTCTTTTTAAGGCATAGCTGTATATCTTTTAACTGACTTTTTTTTTTTTTTTTCATTTGTTCTTTTTAACTTTTTCTCTCCTATGCTGACTTTACTTCTATTTCTGTTTTCAGTGGTTGTTTGGGTTTGGGGTTTTTTTTGTTCTTCTGTCAATCTCACTGCCGTTTTGTCCACTGTTTCTTCTCTGCCTGGGTTGGGGGTTGAGATTTGTTTGCTTTCAACCAGATCTTTTGTGGGTGGCCAGGAGCATGTTAAAGGGCAAACAGGTGGCAGACTGGATCTGAAGGCGTCTCCTGGATGACTTTCCTGTTACTTACTCGTGTCCAGATGGAAAGATTTGGCTGATAGTCGCAGGAACTTGGCGCCTTCTCTGAGCAAATCTGTTTGGAGGGAGCCATGTGGTACCTATGCAACGAGAAGGGTGAGCAGACCTCCTTATTAGGATGAAGAATTGTTTCTGAACAGTTTGTTCAGAAACATCGCCTGCCACATGGCCTGTCCCTTTCTTTTCCCCTTTTCAGCTATAAACCAGTACAAGGCTGAGTGGTATCCAGCCACCTGCCAGGAACTGTAGTCCTTAGCTGCTTACTGAGCAGTGCAACAAGCCGGACCAGTTTTTTTTTTCTCAATGATAGTGCTGAGAAGCCTGTGGAGATGAGAAGTCAGAGTATTTCCTAGCCCTCTTGTACGTTTCAAGGCAGTAGAGTCTGATGCCCTGGCTGGTGGGCTAGCAGAGGTGCCGGGCACAGGTGGTGCAGTTGCAGTCTTGGGGAGTGAGAGCCCATCAGCTCAGTGATGCTTAGCAGCTAATTAATGCAATTAATGAGTCAGAGGTGGTAAAACCTAATGGTCTGGCCAAGTGAGACAGCCCAGACCAATCTGCCACGTGTGTCAGAGGTCTGGTTTATCTGAACTTGCCTCTCTTCTGGCTAAGGCCCAGGCAAGGGTCGTTTCACTGCTGTACTGAGCTTCTGCATGTGGGAACTGTCACTGGTGCCCTACGTGTTCCTCCGTGATTACTGGAGGAAGGAAGAGAAACACAGAAATTGCTCTTAAATGTTGCTAATTGTGCAGTTGGGTGTCTGAACGCGGATACTGAAGACTGCCACCAGTGTAACATGCTGCTGGAGGATTCCTGGGACCGCTGGGGCAGGGAGTCTCTGTGAGCCTGCGACTGCTTTCCTCTGCTTTTCTTCCTCTGCTGCTCTTGTCCGCACTGTGCGTTGCTGCAGGGCAGGGCCCGCTTCAGCAGTACGTGTGCCTCCAACCAAAACTTGATCTCATCTGGGGTCTCCAGGCACTGCTTGTTAAAAGCTGTAACAGTGGCAGGCTACCAAGTGCTGATCCCAGCCTACCATGCCTCCCTCTCAGCTAGCCACGGGCAGGGCTATCCCCATTTGCTTGCATTTGCAGGGAAGTCTGTGAGCTCCCTGCGAGGAGAAAACAGCTGTTGAGTAGTGCAAGTAATGTTTCCTCTTATCAGGGCTGACCATGCGTTGG
Organism: Charadrius vociferus; assembly: GCF_000708025.1. NCBI lineage: Eukaryota > Metazoa > Chordata > Aves > Charadriiformes > Charadriidae > Charadrius > Charadrius vociferus. The sequence continues at coordinate 413,287 of NW_009650252.1, forward strand.
CAGGGTTTCCTCTTGCCATCAGATTGTGTGGGACAATCCCACGCACACAAAGGACCAGGAGAGCTTGTCCGTCAAATTCTGTAGAGCTGGGCTTTGCCTGTGCTGTACGGAGTGCCAGTGACCAGTTGAATGAATTAATGTCCAGTAGCTAATGACTCTGTAACAAGCTTTTCACTGGAGTGTCATCTTCTTTTTCAGTCCCCATCTAAATTAATTTTTCAGGAGGATCAGTTGCCCTCTGACTAGGGGAAGTCATCTGAGTCTTGCAGTGGGATGTAAAGCTGTTGTGACAGCTCTCCTCTTCCCCTGGATGCTCCAGAACACCCTTGTGCAGGAGAAGGATGCAGAGCAGTGTCCTTCTAAATCGAAACCAAATAGGACTCTCCATGTAGAAAGGGCCTTGGTCCCATGCAATGTTTGTGTTGTGTAATGCTCCTACAGCAGCTGTGCAACCCTCATTAAGTATTTGTGAACCCGAATAGAGAGATAAATCCACTGGAAACTGGGCTTTATTAATCCTACTGCTCAAAAATATGTTGTTTTGCTATAGAGGAAAAGCCTTACTACTGTTGCCCAAGCTCCGTAGCACAAACACGTGGGAGGTTCTCTGCTTGTCTTTGGTATTTCCATCTTGGTCTTCAAGCTAGCCTAACACCTCCAACTATATCCCAGCTGGGGAGAAAACAACCTGGAGGTTAAAGCATGTGTCTGTGCGTGTGTGGAGAACCTTGTTGCTGAGGAGCCAGCCAGGCAAATGAACATCTCTTTAACCCTTTGGAGGAGAGAAAGAATTCCAGATTGTCACTCTGTGCCTATGTGAGCACAAAATAGCTGAGCTGATAGTCTCTTTGCTCAATGTTGTGCAGCTCTGGGTGGATCCCTGGCTTTCATCAGCCTCCAGCATTCTTGAGTCACTCTCATCTTGAGGCTTTTTTGCACAAGTCTGATGGGGTGTTGAGAAAGGGCGTATCTCTCAAAAGCTTATGTAGATGTACATGACTCCTTTTCGCTTCTGAAGGAAAATGAGATGGCTTTGCTTATTTGAGTCCTGTCTCCTATGTTGGAGGAAAGGCAAGCATCCAGCCTGGGAATATCATTTATATTGGAGACCACTGCAGCCACACCACTGGGAGAGGGCCATTGCCTGTCCCCACTCTCTTTGGAAGTCCCAGGCACAGGGAATATTAGGAAAGCAGAGTGCAGGTGGCAGGACGTTGCATCTAAATGACCCTGAGCACTCTGCTGCCTGTTTAAAATGAGGTGGAGCAGAGGTGAAGTCTCTTCAGCTAGAGGAGTATGTGGGGTGGCCCCAGCTGTAATTCCTACACGGTGAGAGCAGGACTTGGTGTTCTGCATGCTGACTCCTGACTGTTTGTTTCCAGGAGATGAGCTGGAATACATTCGTCCCAACGTCTACCGGAATATCGCCCGCCAATTGAACATCTCACTGCACTCGGAGACAGTGGTGACGGATGCCTTCCTGGCAGTAGCTGCGCAGATTTTCACTGCAGGTACTGTGCCCTGACAGATATGCAGACAGGGCTGGGCGGGAGAGAACAGGATGGAGCCACTTCTCTCGGAGCAGGCATGTTTCTCGGATGGCCTGCAAGGTGGGGCATGGTTTCTGAAAGGGCTGTGGGCAGTTTGGCAGTGTGCCCTGCTTTAATGATTTAATGAGAGCTCCTCTATGCTCTGTTGTTCTGGCAGGGAATTGCTCTGTTTTATTATATCCTCCTGGCAGGTTCTCGCTCATTCTAGAAGGCATCTCCTGCCCTTCCTCGTTAGGAGGTAGTGTTACCTCATTGCACAGGGAGTTCACTCATTCCAAGCTCCCTTGCTCACCATTGGCAACTGGAGAAGATTCATTACATGGGAGCCTCCCTTGTTCCAGCTCACGCTGCTGATGTTTGGAGCCAGAACCAACTCATCACAAGGGAGTTCCTCTCTTTCTGGCTTCCTTTTCCCCAGCAATAGCCAGAACTGCAATGGAGCCTGCTGCTTCCAGTTGCTGCTTCTCCGTTCTCATACTCAGAGAGATGGGATCCTCGGCCCTCACGGCTAGCTGTTCCAGACGAGTAGATGCTTTGAGCTTTCTCACTGTTTAGGCGTGAATATTCTGCTTCTGTCTGACTGGTCCTCCCGGAGATGGTTGTCAAAAGCAAAGGTACATTCTGTGCTGTGTTCCTGCGAGGGAACCTCAGGCTGCCTGAAAACAGTCCCTGCCTGTGACTGGGAATGCAGTCTGGGGGAATCAAGGGAAGAGAAATGTTTTACATGGAGACTTATGTCAGGCAAGTCCTGACATGGTCCTGCGGTGTTTCCTTGTGGTGTTCATGGAAGGGACAGTAGATGTTAGAGACTGGAAACAAACAAACAAACAAAAACCCACAAAAAAAACCCAACCCAAAGACTTGCTAACAGCATAGTACTGTGAAAACACTGGATCCAGTGACATTGACATGGGGAAGTGTCACAGGAGGCAGTGATTCTTGTTACTTTGGGAGTAGTTGGTACAGGATAGAAGTCCAGGTTTCTGTTGTACTTTTAAATAGGCTTCCTCACTCAAAACCTTTTTATCTTCACAATCGACTATGCATCTTTATGCATATGCACTGCGCGGGAACCACTGACACCCAGAGAAGCCCTGTGCTGACGTCCTGGACTTCAGATCTGAAGTGTGTTGTGGTGGAGAACACAGATCCTCTCCAGAATCGCAACAGATGACAAAATAGATCTCTGAGAGACACTGTAAAAGCATGGCTCCCAGCAGGTCTGGTAGGGCAGATTTATTCCCCAGAAAACGGAAGCTGTGCCATAAGAAATGGATGTAATTGGATTCCATAGCTAGTACTGCTGCCCTCGGCATCCTTTCAGAGCATGTCTGGAATGCAGATTGCTTTTGCACTGGGCTGGATTGGGAGGCCGTATGGGCTCAGAAAGCAAGAGCTGGGCAAGTATGGCAGGGGGGGCCGGGGGGGGGCGGGGGTAAAAAAAATGCCTGAGGGTGGCTGTGTTCAAAGTGCAGGTGCCCTGTCTTGTCACTTAGTGCTGAGCTTTACTTTCCTTAAGGCTTACAGAAAAACGAAGGTCAAGTTTGCAGGCTCAGGTATTTGTATTGCAGGTAAGTAGGTTATCTTCTTAGATGACTATAGCTGACTACATCAGAACTGGCCCACCTCCAAAGCTGAAGTGACACAGGGAATTAAGCCAGAAAGGTGGATGGCTGCAGGTGGAGCAGACTGTGCATGCTGCTATGCTACATAAACATGATGCTGGGGAGAAAGCCCTGCTGGCTTCTGGGAGTCCTGCACTTGCCAATGTATATTGACAGATTCATTGAGAGCTGCATTTTTTGGTGTTTTTCAACTTCTTAGCTCAGGAGTCAAGTGAAAAGTGTGGATGCTTTCAAATGTTTTTGGTGAAAGTAAAGCTAGAAATTGTAACCCTTGGTTCTAAACTTGGGGTTTTTAGGGTATTAAGAATGGGATCTGGATTCAGCCAGTTGAGGCTGGCAGTTCTAGAGATTTTGGGAACACGGTAGAAGCCCAGGATCAAGCTGTGCTGCTAGTGCTGCTCCTCATCTGAGGACACCATGCTGAATAAATGGCTGGCAGTTGGCTGGCAGCACAGGGGACGGGTTCAAACCTTCCCAGTGTTCTGTATGCTCCCTTTTTCTTTCTTTCTCATCTCTGCCTCAGAGCAACTAACAGGAAAACCTCTGAGCATGAAGCTGGGGTTGTGTATTCGATTGCATTTATCAGTTCATTTCTCTTGTTACAATGCTCCTGAGTGGCAGAAGGGGAAGAGTTTGCTGATTTTTAACATTCCTGGGTCCCAACTGCTGTCTCAAGACTCAGCATTTAATGCAAAATCCAGCAAATCAGAGTTGGCTGTGGCAGCCAGACACTCATTCCTTTTTTTTTTTTTTCTCATAGTTCAGAGGAAGGAGGCTCTTATTGAGCAAAGGAAACCAGAGACTCAAGTGCAGTCTGAGTTTTTGTGCCAATTGCCAAGAACTAAAGCATCTCAGCCTGTTTTTCACTGTCCAGTTTGTTAAGAAAACAGCTACAGCCTGGGCCTGCAGTGCCTAGACAGTCTGGGGAGCCCCATTAGTCACTCATAATGCCTTTCCAGCAAGGGAGTGGGGGATTGTGACCCTATCTCACGGGAGAGTTTTTCTCTGTAATCTTTTATGTGACTCTATTCCATGCTCTGGTCTGGTTTTGAGTCTCCATGCTGTAGCTCTGGCTGGGCTCGCTTCCTGTCCACGCTGTCTACAAGTCTTGACTAAGTACAAGCCCTAGATGGACCTCTGAAGAAGGCAAGACTGAGGACATCTGGCATCCTTGTTGGTCCCACCACATGGGTACATTGTGCTATATTTGACTTTATAGCATTCTCCATTCAATTTGTCTCAGGTTTGGCTTTTCTCTAGTGTAGTGAGGACAGCTTGAATCCCAATTACAGCAACATTAACAGCTGAGAATATAGGCAGAAGGGGAGCCAGTCACAGCGCATGGTAAGGCTCAAGCTGTATTTTGCTTCCCTGTTTTCATACAACCTGTTAGATATTCAGGGTGAGGAGGGCCCATCTGTGTGGAGACTGACACCACAGAGCCCTGACCTGCATTGGATGTTGAAGGATCTGCAGCAGCATCACCTCTGTGACAATACCACTGGTTGTGGTGTGTGGTCCAAAGCTGCTCTGCGGCCAGCAGGAGACTTTCCACTGACTTTAACAGGCTTTGGATTGGGGCCTGGCTGAGCTGGTATTTACATTAGCTGTTTAAATAAATCCCAGAAGGAGAGGGTCACTTGGTGGAAAAACGGAACTAGAAAACAGAGATGCATTTTCCTTTCCTAAAGGAAAGAGTTTCCTCCAGTTGGTAAGAGCTGCTAGGCATGAGGGCTCTCTAAAAGCTTTCATCGTGGTTTTGTATTGGTTTGGGTGCTTGTCAGTTTTTAATCAAGAATGCTTGGGCTGAAGTGAACCCGATACAACATGGTTAATGGGTTCTCAGGAGAAAATACTTCCCCCTGCGGGAGCAAATGCTGTTAGATATGCATCCTGTTGCTTCCTCATCCCTTAGGCCTTATGAGTTGAGCTTCCTGCCTTGTGCACATCCTTCTTGGCTTCTTTCTTTCCACTGGAGGAAAGTATATTGTGTCTGCTGTAGTCTCTCAGCTGTTGAAATGTAGCACTTGATCATGTTTCTCTTAGGTCTGATTTGAAAGTTCGGCTTTGATGCTGAATGGAGCAGAGGGAAGTTTATTTGAGTAACCTTGGATAGTGTGGTGCTCTGAGACTCTGCACAGTCGTGTCTCATGGCTTCTTGAGCTCTCCCCTGGGGCAGGCGAGCTGATATGCAGTGGGAATGCTTTCAAGAGCGGTCCTTTCCTGCTAATTCATTTTCCCCTGGGCTCGCCAGTGTTTACATGCCTTCAGCTCCATGACTGGCCTTGAGTCTGCAACTTGTATTTCTTATTTTTTTTAAAATGCCTTCTAAGCAGCTTTTCACTTTTTCCATGTCCTTTTGTTCCATCTCTGTGAGCAGAAGTTTCAGAGAGGAGAGCCTCTGTTTTGATCACTCCTGTCTTTTCCATTCCCTCTTGTTGTTAGCTCCTGTGGATGCTAGTCTGCACAGTGGGAAGCTGTGAATAGATTATCTCTCTTAGTGATGAGTGCCCGTCTCACCCAATGTGGATGACAGCCAGACATTTAGAGGAATTTGGAGCAAGACAATGAGTCTTCTCTGCTCATGTGCACTGGCCAGATGCAAATCCAGTTTATGCCAAGGGATGCATCAAGCTGGTGTCACCCTGGCTTGGACATCACAGGGGGCAGAGGCAGTGCCCTCCCAGTAGATTGTGCTCCTCTACCACTGCCAAGGGAACCCTTGAGAAAGAAAAGTTAATGGAGCTGGTGTTCTGGAAAAGTGCAGATGAGGGCTGCTGTGGCCTGTTCCCCTGCCCTGCCTGGGGCTGGGCAGCTGCTGGAGCCCTCCTGGGGCAGAGGGACCAGCCACAGCCATGACCCTGCTTTGGTCTCAAGCTGCTGTTAGAGGTGTCTGCTCTTCCCTTGCTTCAGGGCCTGTGTGAATAAGAGCAGAAGCTGTGCCCTGCTGTCTCCATCTTCTGCCTCCAGCAGTGGCAGTAGGAATTTCCATGTGGAGAAATCAGGAGGGGATTTCCTCCTCTCCCGCCTCTGAGGCCAGCTCTGCTGGTAACAGGAAAAGCAGACTGAAAGATTGGTTTGACCCGTATAGGCATGCTCTGTGAAGAGGAGGGTAATGGGAAGTGACTGCTGAGCCCTTCACATCCATCACCACGATAAGCATCAGCCAACAGCTTGTCCTCCTTCTGCTGTCTGTGTGAGAGGGAGAGGGACTCTGTCCATGTGCTGGGGAAGCGTTCATCTCGTGCAAGTCCTGCAGCAAGCACTGCTATGTAGCAACCTTGGCAGAGAAGCCAGGGCTTTCTCTCCATACTCCCTGGGAGGAGACCCCTGAACTGACACGTCTGTAGAGCAAACTGCTTTCCTGGGTAATAGGGAAATCAGGGGTCTATTGAGCCTTTATCTTTCATAGGTTGGGGATACACTTTTCTGTTGGAAAGAGAAACTTGGGCTTAAAACTAAGTTAATCAAGACTGCAGCTGTCTTCCTCCACCAGGGCGGCCTTGGCCCCCTGTCAGTCTTTGTTACTGCCATGTAAATATCTGAAAGCTAATGGGCTTGCTTCAGATACTTAAGAAAGAGCACTGTCAGTAAAAGCTTGGGAATAAGCCAGTGAACTCTTCCCTGGAATTTTGGGTAACTTTCGTTCATGTAACTCAAAAGGAGCTACACTTCTGCAGGCATGGAGAACTGTAAAAACCGACTTAGACTAAAACTGAGCATAAGCCAGCTGAGGCTCTGGTCCAGGAGATTGTGGTCAGCAAGAGGTAACCCCTGAAAGGCTCTTTCACTGGGTGGAGAGGTATTGAACTGCATCAGAACAGCCTCTTTCTTGCCAGGAGAAGCCCTCTGTCTAATATTTTCTCAGGTGGTTTCATAGCCTCTTCCTGGCTCATTCTGCTGGCTGTCATGGTGACACGCAATGTGAGAAAGACAGATAAATAGTGTGAATACCACACAGACGGTGAACTTCCTGAGTGACAGTTCTGGGGAAGGGACACCGCAGGCCCCACTCAGAAAGTAAAATCAGAATAAGAATAACAATCAATTGAGCTATATTAATAACTTCCTCTGATCTTGGAGATAGTGCTGGTGAAGCACAGAGTGTCACAGGAGAGACTGAGCTACTGCTGTTACTGTTTGTAACTGTTGCTACAGAGCCTCACAAAAGGATCATGTGTAGGTCTTCATCTTCTGTCAGTCATAAGTGAAAAAAATGGCTTTTTTTGAAAACTGAATGGATTTTCTTTAATCTAACAAGCCATTCCAGTGGCTGACATTTGAGAATTTTCTCTAAAGTGTAGGGTTTTTTCTTTTTTTCTTTTTTCTTTTTTTTAAAAAGCAAGCAATTCCTAAAAGCATTAGTGTGATTGTCCCTTTTGAGGCCCTGAGTGGAAGGATTGTAGAAATGCTCTGAAGCCTGCACGTATTGTAAAGGAATGTGGGGAGTTCTGCTGTGGTGTGAACAGATGTGAGGAGTCAGGACCTCCATCCCAGAGAGATGGGTCAGGGTGCCTGAGGACCTGGGAGTGCAACGAAGGAAAGAAGGAGACTCTTCACTCAATTTGAATCGTATTTAAGGGTTTGCTGTCTCAACTGATAGATTGCTAAGCGCATCCAGTTTTCTGATTGTGTGTTTAACCCCTTCTGGTCCTTAGATCTAGTGACTGAACTAATCTTTCCTGTCTCTCACCTGTTTTCTTTCTTGTTGCAACCCAGCAAGAATGGCTTTGTGTGGTTTTGAAATACTGAAACTTCACCTGGCTTCTGGCTACATTTGGGAGAGACCTCAGACTGTAACTAACACTGTAAAATATTTCACAGTATGCTTGTCAAATACTGTTATTCCAGATAATAAAATAAGGGGATCAATTCAACTTCCTAGCAGATCCAAAGAAAATCCACATGCTGTTGTGCTGTAGTAGTTCTACGTGGGTGCAGAAGGGTTGCGTTTCCAGGTCACTGGTCCTGATAAAAGCCTGATGAGGGACTGCTGGTTGCAGTGTTTAAGTGTGGAGGATTTATGCCCAGTGGTGTTGGCAAAGCATGAGGGAGACCCAGGGAGGTTGGCTGGTACCCAGAAGCTGGGTTCAAGCGCTTATCGCTAGCACTAACAGGAAGATGACTGCTGCTGGGAGAACTTCCATGGGGCATTCGCTGCTGGAATGCTTCCAGCCCAGCAGGAAGGCTGTTTCCTGGGAGATAAGATAACCAACTGACACTCCATCCCTGCACTGCCTTCAGTGGGATAGGATATGCAATGTTAAGTATTGAAGGCAGAGTGGCAAAACCCTTGAAGCTACCTGGTTTTCAGGTGGAGACTGGGGCGTGCTCCTTACATCAAGGAGAACACCAACCCTCTTGGCCCTGTAGCTTTGCGTTGCTTTTTTGCTCTTGTGTCATGGAAGAACTAGCTGAAGACACTTATCTCGTGTGCTTTGTGTGTCACATTGGAAGTCTCTGCTGATCTAGGAAAAAAAAAACCCACTTTGTATTAAGGGTGCTTAAGAGTTGTGCTGGTGACAAAATTCCCAGGTTGCTCAAACTCTGAATTCAATCACCTCCTGTGCAGCATGTGCATGGCTGAGAGTTAATGGCAATATAAACCATGGTGGTGCTCGTCTTCCCTGTTTTGATGGTGCCTTTGGGCTGCTTTCTCCAAAGCTGGGCACCCAGTGCTGAGAGGGGGTCAAAGCATGCCCAGGTCAGAGCATTTAATTCTGCTTCTCCATGTGGAAAGTTTTCCCCAGTCCTTATCCCCTAGTATTTCTCTTCCCCCATGGTGAAGAGCATGCAGAGCTGTCGCTGCACCTGAACTCTGAGCTGCACACAGGCAGTGCAGGCACGTGTAACGAAGGAGAGCTGTTCCCTTTGAGTATTAAAGACTGAGTTATGCGTGCGTGTGTAGATCTGAATGACCTTTCTTCTTTTCACAGGCATAACATGGGGCAAGGTGGTGTCTCTCTATGCTGTGGCAGCTGGGCTGGCAGTGGACTGTGTGCGACATGCACAGCCAGCCATGGTTCACACCATCGTAGACTGCCTGGGAGAGTTTGTCCGCAAAACCTTGGTGACATGGCTGAAAAGGAGAGGAGGCTGGGTAAGAGGTGCTGCCCAATCAAGCTTGCTTCCACACATGCGGAGCAGAAAATAGCCTGGTTAATGAAAGTCTGAGTGCCCCCACTGCAGCTTTATGCAGGAAAACATTGAATAAGACTCTATTCTGCAGCCCTGTGGCCACCACCATCCTACTTACACCTGTGCTAGACTCCCATGTAGCTCTGTTACTGCCTCATGGTCCTATCCTCAACAACATCAGCTATTCTGGTCCTCACTTTCCTGTGTAGCTGTGCCAGACTAACTCAATCCTGACCTGCCAGGGCCTCTTCTGTTCCTGATGTGAACATCTCTGGAGCTGCCAGCTAGTCATAGCAGGAGAATGTAAACAGGGGTCATTGTCTTGGGCAGCTGTTTTCTAGAAACTGAAAAATGAGGCCTGCCAATTAATTCCCCTTTCACCTACTCCACAGTTCCCCAAGTCAAACCTTAGTATCTTAAGGTGACTTGCCAATCTAAGGAATTTGAGGGATACTAAAACATGGCAGTTTGTGCCATTCTCTGACCTGACCCTGATGATGCTCCATGAATAATTTCTTCCCATGTAGCTCAAATTGTAGCCACTTTTAAGGGCACTCATAACACCCATCAACAGTGGGAGGGCTCGTGGCTCTGTCACTGGCCTGCTCAGACTGGGTAAGGCTGCTCTGTGTTGGAGTGTGGCTCCATATCCTATGGCTTTAAGCATCTGATTTCTTTGGTTCTCTCTATACCCAATGGGAAATACAATGCTTGTGTGGAGGATGGCTCACAGTAAGAACTTTCGTGCTGCGGAATAGCCAGACACCTTTCTAGTGTCCTTCCCAGGAGACCAAGATGACCGGTTGGCTATGTTAGCAGTTGGCAGCTGGGTGATGTACGTATGTACCAGGGTCTCTGTGCCCATCTGGCAGGGATATAGACAATCCTTGGAGCGATACAGCCAAAACCACTTTGGTGTACTGCCTGGCAGATGCTGCCTGGAGCTAAATATTGCCATATGGCACCACTGACCTCATGGGACATCTTGTTCCCAACATGTGCGCTCTTTCCAGTCTGAGCCACGGTGGCATAGTCCCTCCTTTCCAAGAGGTGATATTTATTGCTGAGCATCAGGAAGTGGTCAGGCTCCCCCACCCTGCACAGACCCAGAGAGAGGGGGATGATTTTTTTCCAATCTGAACATTGCCCCTCTGTGCTGAGACTTCCCAAGTGTGCCTGTAGCTGCTTCAGTCACCTAGTTTTCTCCAGGAGCGAAGGCACCTTTTTGATGAAAGGCAACTGGAAAAGTAGCGTTGGTCTGATTTTTGGATCCCTTGCATTTACTAAGTGTCATTGCCACTTTAAATCATCCCTGCCCTTCCTAAAACTGTGTGACCTTAAAGCAAACTGAGTCAGGGAACATTTTGGTTGGGCTAAAAAGGAACCTTTGATCTGAATGCCCTGGTCTGTTTTATTTTGAGTCCGAACAAATAATTGTGCTACGGTAGGTGAAGGGGATATCCTGGGAAAGCGACCAATTAAATAGCACTGTTCCTGCCTGTGAAACTGATTGCCTGTAGAGCTGGTTGATTGTATTCCCTACAACATTTTTTCCTTTGGAAAAAACCCAGTTTCGTTAAAGTTGAAATGTTGCATAGGAATGTGCCTCCTCCTAGTCTCCAACTAATTTTTTTCTTTGTTTTGGTAAAACACGCATGTTCTGATAAGTTAGCATCTTGTTTTAATTTTTGTATTACATTATTGGAGTTCAAAACAGCATGTTTTGATAGTTCCAAAAGGATATTTTTGGAAAGTTTGTTGCATTGCAAACAAGCCGCAAAATCCCTTCCCTGACCAGAAGCGTTTCTTTGCAGCTGAGGAGATAAGTCCTGCCCACTACTGGCTCCTTCTGCTGATCATCCCTCTTTGACTGGCCAGCGCGTTTCTATTGGAGTTGCTGAAGCTATGCTTCTTGCTGTCGGGATCTGGCCCTAAGAAAGGGAAGCCAATCTCACTGCCCCTGATCAAACAAAATGACTGCAAAAGTTGCTGGGTTGTGCTGTACAACCTATCTCCAGTACCCTTATCAGCAATTTTGGGCTGCAACAAGGAGATATTTTCCCTCTAGAAATGAGTGGGTTCCTTCAGCCTGGGGAAAGGCTGCTAATCCTCTTGCCATTCTGTGCTGTGCTTCCCTGAATGTTCTTCCTCTTGATCTAGGCACTGCAGCGTGAAATTTCCCAGCCTCATTCGCTAATGGGCCAGATGAAACAGCTCTGTAGTGGGGACCCTTTCATCTGCTGCCTGACCTAGCTGGTTACTCGTTTGTCTTGGCATGGAGTCCTTGTTTCCCCTGTGCACATGGCCCCCGTCTCTCACGCATCAGCTCAGGTTGAGGCTGCCAAGAGGAACCACTGTGCTCCAAGCTGTTTCAGAACAGCCACCATGGAGACCTTGGAAAGGCATTTGAAAGTCTCCACTCAGCAGTAGGTTCCCATTCTGCTTCCATAGGGTGGAGAAAGACCCTACTCCCCAAAGCCCAACCCAAAACAAACCTCTTAGGAGAAACAAGAAATGTTTAACCCTTTGAGGCACCATCTCTCCCTGGGGAGAGTTTGCAGGCTCAGTAGTGGCTTTACAGTAGAATGGAAAGGTGTGTTTATTTTTTTTTTTAGCAACTGTTACATATATTTGCTACAAAGAAGAGCATGCAACTTGAACTTATTTGAATAATTAAGAGGCGAAGATCAAACCGCCACTGCAACAGTTTATCAGTGCCTCACAAGGCTCAAAGACCCATTTTATTAAGTAGCTTTGAAATTTTCAATTCCAGTGCCTTATCAGGTATGCTTTATTTGGATAACAATAGCTAGGGCAATTGTTAAACAGCAGAGCAATTTTGTTTATCTAAGCAAGCACCATACAAATCTGTAAGTGTTTCTGACTTCAGCTCCTCTTGATTAGCTGCCTTTGGGAGGGCATAGCACAGGTTTAAGGAGTTCAAACTTTCTCCCGTGGAAGTTAAGTTAACCCTCTGCAGCTATAATCAACCCGGTATGCATGTTTGGGCCTTGTACTGGTTCACATGAGGCACTAAAGCCCTTCAGAGCTTAAGTTTCTTAGGATCAGCTACCCTAATGTCTGAATACATGTTCGGACAGGTACCTGCATGTCTCGACTAAAGAGGCAGCTTGACACAACTGTGTTTTAGAGATGTGCTTGTCCCTAAAATTGGACAGGACCTTTTAAAAATGCAAATAGGCTGTTTGCTAAGCCATCACTGAAAGCTTTTAGGCAGACCTATTTTACTTTTCTCCACAATGCAGATAAAGTACCTTATAACCACTGGTGCTACATTGCAGCATCTTCTCTTATGTGCTGTCTTGGCTGTTTGCTACGTTTGCTTTTGGTTTTGTAGCTATAGGCAGCAGCATTTCCACACCTTGGTGTTCAGCCTCAGGAGCACCCTGCGTGCTGATTCAGCTTCCTCCTGTCATCCTGTTTCTTCCCATCCTTGAGTGCCTGTATTCATTCCTCATGCAATCTCTACTTGTCAGTTATTTGTGGGCTCAGCGTCTCCTAAAGCTCCCCGGAGAACAGCGGTGCAGGGTGATTCAGCATGCCAGCTTTTCAGACTTCCTCATGAGGGAGGAACTGCTGGAACTGCATGGGAGCTTGTTGATGCTGCTGTCGACAGACCTTTGGTTGGTAGATGACGGTGGAGTCAGTTAGTGTGGCTGTACTCGCTAACCGGACATGGGGATTTGTCCCTTTAGTCCTTCTTTTGTTTTCTTCTAATTATTACCAAGGTTGGTCAGGCGAAGCTCACCCATGTCTTGAACACAGGTGGAAATACTGGAAAAGATTATCAGAGTATTCAGCAGCTCTCATGTCCCGTCTCGGGGCTGAGAGGCTGACTTCCTTCTGCTTGGTTTGTGAGAGACTTGTGTCAGAAGGAAACTTGAAAGACTGCTGAGCTAAGCTTGTAAAGAAAAAGCTTTTGGGGCTGATGAATATTTGCCCTCCTTGTGACCCGATTCTTCTTCATATTTGCCACCCAAAAGCTGTTTCTGAAAACCGCATCAAGTTGATCTGCTAATGGTGCTCCCTCTGTAACAGAATCTCCTTGTGCTAGGCTGAAGTTTAACCACAAACTCAGTTATATTGCTGGCAGAACTTTAATTTGTTTCCCCCACCAGAAGATGCAATTTTCTATCTACCTCTGTCCTGTTTGCTTTACCCTCCAGATATTTTCCACCTTCTCCTCCCAATGCCAGCTGAGATCCTGTCTTCATGAATTTGCTGGATTGTTGTTATTTTATTCATTGCAGGCCAGCTTCTATTCTTGTTAATACTTGAAATCAGCTGCCCAAGCGATCTTTAAATCAGGCCCACGCGTCTGGGAGGCATCTCTGCCAGCATACATATTTCCACAAACAAAGCTTGCATTGCTTTAGATTTAAATTGGGGGTTGGCTTGCTTGAATGAGTTCCAAAGAAAACATTAAGGCAAGAGAAAAAGTGCAAGCAACTTGAGCTGATATTAAACAGGACAACCTCTGGGAAGCATCTTGCTTTACAGAAAAGGATGAGAATGCTGATACTGCCAAGGCTTCCTAGCTCTTTTGGGGAAGAAAGTTTCTTTTATTTAGCTCTTCAAAATGGAAAATGCTTGCCAATCTTCCCGTAGCATTTCTTTCCTCAGGGGTGGCTGAAAAGGGGGATACTTCACCTTGTTGATGCAGAATGAAGGCAGTGTATTTTGCAGAGCTCTTAAACCTGATTTAACATCTTGCAGTGTGTGGAAGTGTCGGAGCAAACATTTGTGGCTGTTGATGGTGTGGCAAAGCGGTGCTGCAGCAGTGCGGGCACGGTGCCACGGGTTGTGGGGCTGGGATAGTCTGAAGCGGTGGCTGATGATGTGGTTCTGGGCATCTCTCTCTGATGATCTCTGTTCCCTCTCATTAGGCAGACATCACAAAATGCGTGGTGAACACCGACCCCAGCCTTCGATCCCACTGGCTCGTGGCCGCTGTTTGCAGCTTTGGTCACTTCCTCAAGGCTATCTTCTTCATCCTGCTGCCTGAGAGATGAATCTGAGTCACCAAGCGCAGCCCCCCTACCCCATCTCCTCCCTGGCTCCAGAAGCAGTGGTAATGGCAATCGCTGACGAGGAGGAAGAGAAGAATCGGGACAAACAAAAGGCTTGTTCTCCTCTCCCTTCAGCTGGGAGCAGATGATCAACCACAGTCTCCTTTTTGCAGCCTCAGGAGCCTCTCTCGCTATTAATCCTTTCAAGAGTCTTGTTTCCCTGGGTGACTTGTGCATGTGGCCTGGCGATTGACAGTCCCTGGGCACGCTGATTGCAGCTGCACGCAGCGTGGACTGTCAGACATCTGTTCCTTTCGGCTGTGTTGCATGCTTATGCCAGGCAGAGGGGCAGAGCAAGGGGCTATTATTTGAAATGGGATAGAAAATAGGAGAGAGGGAGAGTCCCTTCTTTGCTCCGTGTTATTCTCCTTTCAGTCCTTGGACTTGCCTTGCGTTTGTTCTTGTTGTTACATTTATGCTTAAACTCCATCTCCTCCTTTATACCTAACTGGCTTGCTGGGCTCTGCCCACAGCATGGTGCAGACGGTAATGCAGCTGTGGGTTTTTAACGTGATGAAAACTCCAACAAGCTGTTGTCAGATGCTTCCCTCTGACATATCTTGGAAGTAAGACTGAGTGGCCGTGTGAGGAGCATGACTGGAGGGCAGTTGCATGTGCTGTGGTTTGCAAGTGTGTTTTGTGGACTCCTCTTACTGTGCTCACGCGCCGTTTCAAACAGGAGAGCGAGGGGCAACGCCTTCAAGCAACAACTCAGGATTGAATTTCATAATGAAGAAAAATGTTTTCTCCACTGAGATTTCGTCAGAGCTATAAGCGTGTAAGTAGGAAAGGCTGGGGGGCATGGGCAGGAGTTAGGGAAACAGTAAGTGAACTGTCTGGTGTTGTGAAAGGGGAAAGCTGTGTCGAATGTGGCTGATTTACGTTTCTCCTTTAATGTCTTTGGAAGTACAACTCGCAGTCATCTTTGTGGCAAACAATAAAAGAAAATAGGTGGTGTTTCACTATTGCAAAGGGTATTGTATTTGTTTCCAGAGTTAAAAATTCCAAAAAAGGCCAGAACAGTGCAGAGACAAACACTCAGCCCATGCTAAAAATACTTTAGCTTTTCCCATGGTAGGACATGTTAACATGTTAAAACTACTACTCACCCAGCTCATGCTAGGAGTTTAACCCATGTTGTTACCATGTCAGAAACATGTGGTTTTCACAGACAGACGTGGGGTCTCACTGCCGTCCGCCCGGGAAGGCCATGGAGCCTCTTCTCTGCCAAAGCCTCATGGGAGACACCCTGCCGCTGCCTTCCTCCCAAGAGCATGGCATTGCAGAAAAATGCCGTTCTGGATTAAGAACATGTGGCATTATAGGAGTTTTTGCTGTTTGGGTTTGTTTTTTTTTTTTTTTCCTAATTTCCCTCCCACACCCTGTGTGTAGAGGGGCTTTACTGTTTCCATCCAGAAGTTACAAATGGGTTTGAAAATGAAGCAAAGCCTTTACTTTTAGGTTATATCTGTGCAACAGGTTTCTGCTAGCAGTTAGTAGTCTTAAAAGGCAACCCCCCCCCATCCCAAATCACCCAACAAAAACACTCACTGTGAAGGAGAAAGCCTCCTGTTCCATATCGAAGCTGCGTGCTGCCTTTAACAGTGTCTAGGCAGACTCTGGCTACTCTATTAAAAGTTGGGGGAGGGTTATACCAACAAAGTTCCCGGTGTGGATGCAGCTGATGGTGCCCTGAGGTTGGTGCATTTTTGCGTGTGTAAAGCTTGCAGCGCTTCCCCAAATAAAACCAAATTACCAAAGGATTATTTTTTATGTTTTTTTCTTCCTGACATAATTATATCAGCATTAGGGGGTTTGCTGGCACCTCTTCCGCTTGGGATTTTCTTCCTTAGATTCTGTATAGGTCTCGCTATGGAAACTTAGACCAGGTAGAGCATACATGGTGAACTGCAGCAAGCGTGCTTTGAGCAGCACGGAGGGGATCCTCTCTGCTCTGCAATGGAGGCACCAAAAGCCCTATGGTTCCTTGCTGGGGGCTGCAGCTTCCTTGTCTTAAAGGAGCTTATGGAAAAGGTAGACGTTGGATTTCTGGAAATGCCCTGGTTGTGCGTAGGCTTTGACTTGGACAGTTTCGCAGCTCATAAAGTCCAGCTTGCCTTATCGTGCCTAGTGTTTTATGAAGTGTATGTGAGTTAATGGAGCTAGCGTGGTGGAACACTGGGACTGTCAAGATCTTTCTCAATTTAGATGTTGTTTTGAAATGTAATACTTAAGGCTACAACTGCTTTTTCAGTAAACAAGTGATATCAGAGGGATTATGAAGGAGCATAATTGGTGCATTTAACTCTTTAAGTGGCTTTAACAAAAAGATAATGATAAGCCAAATAAAGCAGCATTGCTGGAAAGGAATATGTGTGTGTGGGAAGGGGGTTACACAGGCAGGCAGACAAAGAGTCAGTCTGGAATCTGCTGATAATGAAGAGGTGGTGGAACTCCCCACAAATAGGTTTCAGACTTCTCTGGCTATTGTCTGTCTTGTTGGATTTGCTAGTCCCCACAACGTATGTACCGGAGCTGAACAGTGTGCTGCTCGTCTTGCACTTAGTGTTAAACCAGGATGATACTTCTACCTTTCTCACTCCTGCAGTAACCACAGGGGCACTGGTCTTGCTACCAAAATAAACAGCAAACAGAATCGTGCACACCACTGTGCATTTGGGAAGCAACAGCCTTGAGCCTGATTCAGCCAGGTGTTTATGTTGCATTCAGTTTTAGTTGTAATATTTAGGCATTTCAGAGTACTTCCAGAGGCCCTTTACAATCTCAACAATTCTGCCTCTCTGTGATTTTTTTTTTTTTTCTTTTCCCTCTTCTCTTTTGGCCAGTCCTACCTGATGGGAGACATCAGAGTTGGTTGTTTATCACCCCAATAAACATTCTCCTTTTATACGATTGGTGAAGGTCCTAGGAGTGTGTCTAACTTATTTAGCTGTTAAAGAAAGCCAAGAATGTAAGTACCAAGAATGTTAGGACTATTATGCGGCTTCATCTTGAAAACCTGTCTGTTGTTCCTCTTCCAGCATCAAAATCTGAAAACCCTCGAACAAGCCATCTTACTTTTTTTTTTCCCCCAGTGTTTCCAATTATCTGCTTGAGAAAATTGCTTGTAGTGAAAGTTGCCTTTATTTTTTTTTTTAAGCTGTTTTGCTCACATTGAACGCTCTAAGTGAGACTCAGCTACACCCAAACTGTATTGGGGGGATGCTCCCCTTCCCCAGTCACCTTTCATGCCCAATTTCATCCCCTTTTGCTAAAGGACAGCTGTGACCACAGGGGCAGGGGACAGACCTCCTTTTCGCACCAGGAAGGGCAGCTGCTGGTTCACCCCATTAGGCAGCAGTCACTCGGAGCAGGTAAAATCCAACCAAGCTTTTGCTGCCTTCTGCCTTGCTGTCACACCAGAACAGGCTGGGGGCACTGGGAGGAGGTGAGGCTGCTGCAGTAGGGGCCGGGTGGAGGTGTGGGAGATGCCTAGAGAGGTGCAGGAGGAGGGAGAAAGGTTTGGAGGGGGGAAATGACATATTAAGTAATTTAGTAGTTGCAGAGTATTTTGCAGATGAGAGTGGCCTGTGTGTCACTACAGCGGGGAATGTCAAGGTCGGAGAGTTGAGCCTGCAGGGACCTGAGCTTCAGCACTCCTTTGTTCACAGAAGAACTTGCTCCAGTAAGATTTATCTTCCCCCCCTGGCCCCAGCGCCATCTTCATTCTCTGTTTCTTTGTAATAGACCTACATTCAGTCATTGGAAATATTTGCTTTACCAAAAAGTTAGGGCCAGAAAAGCTGTCTCAGCTTGGGTATTTCAATGATGGGTATTTGAGCACTGGTTATCGTGTCCTAGACCTGACATTGCTTCAACCACAGCATTACTTCTACTTCTCCCTTGTCAAACATTGGCAGTATGTTCGCCTTCTTCAAAGCAACTACAGAAACAAGTGGTCTCAGTCTTACAGCGGATGTCACTTGTGTTCCTGCACTGCCTTTTCTCTTGTGAATGGAAACAAAACAACTTGTGAAGCCCTTAATTTATCAGACTTGCATCTGTGTTATATACTGAAGTATGGAACAATAGCATCAGGGAGCGACATGCAGGTTTCCTGAAGAACTGCAATACCAAACTTCCTCATTTTCAAACTTGTTTAGACCCTGAGAAGAAGCTCTGCCTGTTTGTTGGGGTTTTTTTCCAATTTGTTCTCCTTTTAATGTGCAAAGTCTGCAAGTGGGGTTTTTTGTGCACAATTAAACTGAATATGAAGCAGGTTTCCAGTCCCTTACATGGCTTTCTGAAAAGATCAAGCCCCAAAGGCATTCCAACGGCTTTGCCAAGAGCCTTCTTGATGTGGCTCCCATCAGCGTGTGGCTCCTCGAATTTCTTTGCTGCTGTTGTTTTTTTTAAATCTAGTATTTATCATTTTTATAGGCATAACTTTGCCACAGATTAATTATTCTCTTAGGGCAACATGAAAACAATGCATGCTAAATGAAAGACAAGAAAACAGCAGTTTAATGTACTGCTGGCAGAGTCTATAAATTTCTTCTGTGCAAGTGGTTTGACAGAGGGAGTTTAAATACTCCCTCAGAAAAGCCTCTAAACCTCTTTAACTCTAAACATTTTGACCCACTGGGATTACATGCCCCTAGCACAGCTAAACACAGTGATCCTTGGTTGAACTTTACACCATCACCCAGGACCTGGAAGTGCATTGCACGTTCAAGCAGAGTCTGTGGGAAATAAGAGTGCTCCTGGGTCAATCACACAACATGCAGTCCATGGCCAGACAAGGTCAGATGGGAAAAAAAAAAAAGCTTCCCCTCCCATAGGAGAAAAAAAAAAAGTGTTGGGAAGGGAATTTCCAGCTTCCTTACGAGCATATTTCAGAGCTTTAGCTCAGAAGAAACTTCATCACTTTTTTCTTCCCATAGACCAGCTTAGAATCATAGAATGGTTTGAGTTGGAAGGGACCTTAAAGCCCATCTAGTTCCACCCCCCTGCCCGGGGCAGGGACACCTCCCACCAGCCCAGGCTGCTCAGAGCCCCATCCACCCTGGCCTTGAACACCTCCAGGGATGGGGCAGCCACAGCTTCTCGGGGCAACCTGCGCCAGGGGCTCACCACCCTCACAGTCAACAATTTCTTCCTAATACCTAATCTAAATCTCCCCTTGCCCTGTCACTACATGCCCTTGTAAAAAGTTCCCCCCCAGCTCTCCTGTAGCCCCTTTAGGGACTTGAAGGCCGCAATAAAGTCTCCCCGGAGCCTTCTCTTCTCCAGATTGAACAACCCCAACTCTCTCAGCCTCTCCTCACAGCAGAGGGGCTCCAGCCCTCAGAGTGTCTTCGTGGCCTCCTCTATACCCTTTCCAACAGGTCCATATCCTTCTGATGTTGAGGGCTCCAGAGCTGGAGGCAATATTCCAGGTGTGGTCTCATGAGAGCACAGCAGAGGGGCAGAATTCCCCCCCCTCGCCCTGCTGGTCATGCAGCTGAGGATGCAGCCCAGGGTGCGGGAGGCTTTCTGGGCTGCCAGCGCACATTGCCGGCTCATGTTGAGCTTCTCACCAATCAACAGCCCCTAGTCCTTCTCCTCAGGGCTGCTCTGCAGCCATTCTCCACTCAGCTTTTATTTGTGCCTGTATTTAGCCTAGAGCCTGTCCTCTCCATCACTGTGGGAAGACTTGATGATATATCTCTACTTATGTCAAATACTGAATTGTGAAGCTAGGCTCAGAAAAAAAAGCACTGATGAGATCAATCCCCTGTTGTTTAGAATTTCCACTTCTGGCCCTATCTCATGACCTTCAGTCATGCTTTTGTTAAGCTGCACGTTCAGGTGAGATAAGGTGTGATTTCTACCTCCAGAGCAGCCCCAGCCCTGCTGGAACATGACTCGCACTGGGCTTCGGTCAGCTGAAGGGGAACTGGTTTGGACTTTGGAGGACTATGGGCAGTACCAAGGACCTCCATGGTTGCTAACCTGATGGGAGCTTAGAGGACTGGCCCCTTGGCAGGATCAAGCCCTGCAGTAGCTCTCTCTGTCCCGCAGCACAAGGTGTCCCCCCTGCAGTATCTCACCTGACTTGCATTAGGCAGCAGCTGGAGTTCCCGCAGCTGATCCCTGCGATGCAGAAACATTCTCCTGATGTGACACCGTCCAGGTAACATCAAGTGACCTGAAAGTTGAACCTGAAGCTCTCTCAGCATCAGGGTGTCACCTTTTTGCTCCTAACAGGGAGGTGTGAGTCGGGAGCTGTGCAGCGGCTGCTACAGGGACAGTTTGTTCTTGTTTCGCACCAGAACTGAGCGTGGATTTTCTGGTAATCTAAGAAGAGGATTAAAAAAAAAAAAAAAAAAAACAACAAAACACCACAAGCCTTTTATTTTGATCCCCTTGGTACTTCAAAAGAAAAATTAAATCACCGGTAAGCTGCTAGGACATACTGTGCTCCCAGTTCCTCAGCCAGGAGGTGGCCGGGCTGCCCTTCTTAAGCCCGACAAGCTTCCGCCGGCAAAAGCCCTTGCCTGTCCTGTCAGGCTTTCCCTCTCGGAGCTTTCAGTGGAGGTTTGCTGCCAGAGACACCTTCCCCGGGAAGGTGTCTGACCCCCATGGCCAGCTGAGCCAGCAGGTTGTCTTCTCTGCTGGGGAAGGCAACCCTTTCCAAAGCATCTGGTGCTAGGGCAGAGTTGGGTGCTACCCCGAAGAGCGTGGTACTCGCGGCGCTGGCCGCATCGCCCCGTTTTATTAGAGGTGATGGCACCCATTTATAAAGGGTGGCAAAGGAGATAGTGCAAGTGGCATTTGAAAGGGAGCAAACAACCCCAAAAGCCTCTCCCACCCACTGAAAGGGTTCGGGTACACACCGTTGGTAGTCACCAGCCGGATGCGTGCTGTGAGCCTGCGATTTGCAGCTAATGGTAGGTTACTTGAAGCTGGGAAAAGATGCTTTGAATGTCTGTGCCCTTGGTTTTTGTGCCGTAACTGGAGAAGGAGAACAGCACCACTAAAAATACTTATGTGTTCAATCTAACGTTTTGTCTCTGAGGGAGAGCGAAGGATTCACAAAGCGGAGCCAAGGCTGTATATTATTACAAGCAATAAACATACCGGAGTCTGTACCTAGCTAAATCTAAATGAAGAGGTACACTTCCCAAACCCTGCAGCAAGCACATGAGCGGGAAGACTGGAAAAGCTGCACAGCAGCTTTGCTTAAATCTGAGTGATTTAATTAAAGAAAAAAAATAATAGAATGCCCTGTGTTATTTTGACATTGCATTCACAGACTTGAGCTTTTCGGTAGGGGTGGTGACTGATCGGAGTGAGGAAGCTGCCTGGGGTAGCCAAGTGGGACGTCTCTATGTTGTACACATGAATTTCTGCTACAGTGAGCTGCTGTGAAATAGTTACATGTCTGGTGCTGTGAAGGCCGTAAAAGGGAGGTAGAAGTCATGGTAATATTGCTGCTGCCGTTGGCAGGACAGCCTGGCATCCAAAGGGACCAGCTCAGGGAGATGTTCTGTACTAGGTGATGTTTTCAAGGCTGCCTTCAAAACCAGCCAGGCTCTCTGCAAGCTGCCAAGATGTGCCAGGGTAAGGCGTCACGGTAAGAGCATCTGGCAAGAGTGGGCTTGAGCCTGAGGTTGTGCCTGCCAGCAGGTAAGATTCAGCTCCGGGGCGGGAGGGAAGAGTGCTGCCATCCATCAAGGGGGCTCGGCAGGAGACAGTGTCCCCATCCCTCCACCCAGGCAGGCTGCAAGTCCGTCTGTGCTGCACGAGGACTCAGGGTGGCGTGAACTTGCCCTCTTAGCTTGGAAAATGTTGAACCTGCGTGAGTGAATGCTCAAGTCTGGTTTCTAACAATTTCCAAAGCAGAGGAGAGCTGGGCTGGGGTTCCTGGGGTTCAGTCCTGAGCTCAGCACGCTTTGGAAGCCTGCCCGTAGCCGGCCAGCAGAGCTGTCAGAAAGGTTGCCCTATTGATTTTAGGCTTCAGCTCTAGTTTCAGAGTTAGAGAAGAAGGAGTGTAGAACCATCCAGGTGATGGGTAAGGGCCCGGCAGCTCCCCGAGCGGCCGCTGCAGTGGGAAGGCAGCTTGGCACCCACCTCAGGGCTCTGGCCCTTGGGAGCGGTGCTGCCTGTGGTGCCGAGGGGCTGTTTGCACTTGCTGTCTCCTTGGGCACACGCAGCACCAGGGCTGATCAGAAACGAAGTCCTGGGGACAGCAGGACCCTGAATGGACAACGTGCTAAGATTAATTTGCCGTGACTTAAATCAGCCCGTTTAGAAGCACTGAAGGAAAGAAGGAAAGGCTGTAAGGAGAGCAGTGCGGTCCAGGAGTGTCCCATGGATTCAGAGTGTACTTTCCAAAATCCAGTTATCTTGTGCAGATAGCTTCTCACTAAGAAGCATTTGTTGACTGCAGATATTTATGTCTGCAGACATAAAAATTTCAATCAGCCTCTCTTTTGAAAGGGAAGAAGAGCAGCTGAGAAAACATTTGCCCTTTTTCAAAGAGCTTTATTTATGTTGGGATCAGAGTGATTCAGCATGGAGGCACCAGCCGGGGCTGGAGGCAATGCTGCTCTTTCCTTGAAGATGGGGTTGAGGATTATAACAGGAGTGGAATTTAATCCTGCTATATTTCACTTAAAAGATTTAGCAAAGTGCCTCCAATTTACTTCAGCGACTTCTCCAGGGACAGTGATGGCCTCAGGCTTTGAAGGAGTGAAATACTGGGTAGCTTGTGTGAAGGGAATATTTTGAGGGGTAGCTGTGGTCAGCCAGAGAACGGGAGGGATCTTCCTGTGCTTGCAATCTTTTCCCTGGTTGCCCCTGGCCAGGGCTGCCCCCCAGGCCGGTGTCTCGGCGGGGCTGTGAGGCAGTGCTGTGCCACTTGCCGGTAGCTGCAGGACCGCCAGCGTGCCAGCCAGCGGCCGAGTGGCCGAGGCTGCGTGGGTGTGCAGAGGGCCGGGTGGGGGACGGGGAGCAGCAACAAGAGGAGCAGGACTGCATGTGAATGCTGTTTTCTGCAGCGTTTCCTGGCATTTTCAGAGACTAGCGATGAACTAGCTACGCAGAAAAAGGCACGTTAAAAAGAACGCCCAAGCCACCACGGTGGCTGGCTGCCATGTGGATGCCAACGGGGGGCAACAACCTCTAAGCACTAGCCAGTTGCTTTCTGTCCCCCCCACATTATCTGACTTGAAGTTGAACTTACAGAACACAGCGCTGGCTTTAAATGCTTGGAAAAAAATTGGGAATATCCACCCCAGGCTGTCAGTGCCAGGCTGCATGGCTCTGTCCGGCTTTGCACATCCCTTGGGTGGCCAGGAGCCTCAGACTGAGGAGTCGGACCAGGCATGGGGTAAAGCTGCTCAGAGGAGAGTGAGAAGATGCTGTCACTTGCTGGTGGCACTGGGAGACAACCGAAAGACAACTGGGCCAAAGCTGGCAAAAAAAAAAACCCAACCAAAACCACAAACCAACCCTCAGGAATTTCACAGCAACCAGGGAACAATTTCTAGCAGAGAAACTGCCCTCACCCTGCGGCTATACGGTGTGATGAAGACTAGGTGAAGCTGCGGCTGTGGTGAGTTGGTGGCAGGCATGGAGCTGCATGGAGGAGTCAGGGTTCAGCAACGGCACCGCACATGAGCCTTAAAATGCCAGGGAGCGTGTCACACAAGACACCAGCGCAGCAATCCCATACAACAGGGATAGCACGAAATGGCCTTTCAGATTAATCCTGCGTATAAATGTGTGTCGGCTCTTCCACACCGATTTACCGTGCCTGCCTTCTACAGAAAACCATCTCCCCTGGGTGCATTGAGGGAGACTCTTGCTCCACCACCTATTGCCATGCAGAGGAGGCGCAGGGCTCTGGACAAGGTGGGAAATGGCTGTGTTAAGCCTCTGGGGGATGCTGAAAAACAGCTCTTCTGCCTTCCTACTGCCCAGCACCGCGTTTGCTGAGTGCCCCGAACTCAAAGGCAAGCAAAGGGCTCTCTGATGAGGGATGGGTACTTTGGGTAGAATCGCCTGTGCTGTGCTGTTAAACCAACCAAATTGGGATTGGGTTTTGAATGGGATGAGACCAAACAGCGAGGAGTCCTTAATCACGTTTTGCCGGGCTGACAGCTCCTGAGCATGGATTTTGCTGGAGCACCAGAGGCAGAGAGGGCAGAGCAGGGTTTAACCCCCCCCTTTAAAATGGGCAGGTTTAAGGGGGCAGTACTGCCTGCCTGCCCCTACCCTGAAAGCCTGATAAAGAGCAGCAGCATCTCCTGGGGGGGCTGTGGGTAGCCTCCGATAAAGCTTCTGATAGCTGGAGGAGCTGAGGGAGAGCCCAGGGCCACGTCCCTGTGGACTTCTCGCACACACCACTGTCTTGCCACCGTTGGGCTGGAGAAAGCAGCAGCATCAGTGCCTGTTGGGGGAGCACTCGGTCCCCAACGGAGGTGTATATACATGACACAGACAAATGGGATTTACAGGCACCGTCTTACTGCCCCTACTTTCCAAGAGCAGGAGCACCAAGAGTGCATAGGAGACTGAGAAAAACAGCTCGAAAAAATAAAAACATTTGCAAACCTGCCTGTTCTCCAGGCACTCCTGGGAGAACATAAACAGAGTGTTTGGAAAAAAACCCTGACACCTTCCTCTCCTCCTTTAGTAACAGCTCAACCTGCTGAAAATATGTTATTTGACTTAAAAAAAAGCAGTCTGGGAACCTAAACATCGCTGTCATCTGTGCAGCCCCAGTGTCTCCCAGACAGTCCTAAAGTCGGCAAGCAATTGTCTGTCTTCGCTTCCCAGGCAGCAGCAGTGATGCTGCGTAGACCCACCCACTGCAAGATGGTCTGTTTTTGTTTACAATGTTTGTAATTAAGAGCTACTGTTCCCTGGTGATGTGTATCCTATAAAGCATTAAAAATAAAGCCATTAAATAAAGGAGGCACTGTCACCGCTCTTGAAAAACAAAACAAACCAGCAAAAAAACCCATGCACTAGAAGGAAGCAGAGTTTGGGCTGCCTTTCCAGTCTCAGGATGCTGCTTCTGCAGGTGCAAACATTTCTGAGTGTGCATTTGCGAATGCAATCAAAGCTGCAGAGTGGAGTTACAACCCTGACATTATCCACACAAACTCGAACCCTCAATTAAATCAGGGGTTTGTGGCCTTCAGATGGCAGCCGCCCTGCTTTCCCAGCCAGTGCCACGCTGGAGAAAGCAAAGCAGATGCAAGAGCAGATTTGTGTCTGCTTTCGGTAATGCCCCTCTAGCTTTTCTTCCTGCCGCTCAGCCAGCGGCTCCAGCTCAGTGCTCCCTCCAGCTGTGCCCTCCAGCTGTGCCCTCCAGCCCAGAGTGCGGCTGCCGGCTGTGGTGTTGGGGTGGCAGCCAGCTCTCCACTGGGCTCCAGCCGCTTGCCATGAGCAGCCGGGCTGGTGCAAGCCTCCGTGCAAAGGCACTGTTATAGTTAGGAAAAGGGAATAAAACCCATTGCAGTTAGTATCCAGTTATGCTGTGCCTGCAGTAGGTGTGACTCCACACTGCCCTGAAGAAAGGGGTCCAGAAGTGCTTGTCCACTTGCTGCTTACTCTTCCTCAGTCTCCCTTAAATTTGCCTGTAAAATCCTCATGGTGGGGCAGCATGGCCAGTCTCTGGGAGAGAAGAGCAGAGCTTTGGGACCCTCCACCCACGACCCTTGCTGTAAGACATCCTACAGGCTACGGAAACACACAGCTTTTGCTCCAAAGAAGCTTGATATGACTCATCCTGATGATTAGCTGGGGGAGAGGAATCCTGAGGGCAGGTTTGCTCCTGCTGTGTGGGGTTATGCAGGTGTAGGAGAGCTGCTCCTCCTGCCTCTCCAACAGAGAGACCCGAGACCCCGGGCAGCCTCCCCCGAGGAGAGGAGCGCAGGCAGAGTCCGGCTGCCCTGAAGGCCCTTGGCGACGCTCTGTAGTGCAATCCATTTAAAACCAACCCAGAGAAACCTTCTCCACAGCCATTTTGTTCACAAACAAGACACAACCGGCATAGTTTCTCGAATACGTTCCATTTGTAAAGCGACAAAACCCCATAATTAAAAGATGTAACTTACTTTATTGTCTTTGGCCCTGACTGGGATAGAACATTTCTCAACCCAGCTGATGCAGAGGGAATTTAGGACCCTCAATTCGAAGTTAGCAGAGCTTTGAGCCTCAAAGGAGCTGCTGATCTTATCAGGCTGCCTCTGCCACCCCTTCTTTCCCAGACCTTTCTTCAGACATACAGACAATTCAAGGCAAAGTGTCTGCAATGCCTCCAAACTGGCTTTGCTGTGTCCCCCCTGAGCTGCTCTTGCATAAGGAGAATTAACAGGGACGGCCAGCACGGATCAGAGCTGGTAGCAAGATCAGAGCTGACAGCCTGGACCAGCCGCCACCGGTGGGACCAGGGCCAGGAGCAGCATGTGAATGCCCTGGAAAGTCAAGCAGTTGCCAAAACTTTCAAAGGCTCAGGGACCTCAGTGTGAGGGGAGCGAGCAGGAGGCAAGCACAAAATAATCCCACTGATCAACCATGGGAAACTGCAAGAAAAGTTTGAGAATCTCTGAAATTTGGGAATTTTTTTTTTTTTTAAGGTCTGCCAGAGTTGTCCAGGAGCAGCTGTGATTGCCTTTGGAGGTCAGATCCAAAGTCCAGGAAAAAGCTAACCATAATTAAAAAATCCATACCAAACAATAAAAAATGAAATACACACCCATAAAAGTGGGACTACATTTGTGTAGCTATGAGATCAGACCAGGGGTCAGAGCTTGTTCTTGGACTTGTGCGGCTCCTGTGTGTCCTACAGGAAAGCAACCTGCAGGGAATTTTGCTATTTTCATTTTTCCAGAGACACAACTTCTTAAAAAAACACAACAATAACCCTCAAAAGTTGCTTATTAAGTGGAAGGACTTGTTTGCAGAGCAGAAGTGGAAGGGCCAGGAGACAGATGGAGGTCCAAATGAAGAAAGCAACACTTGACACATGTCCGAATCTCCTGCCCACCAAGTAACTAAACCCCCCAGCACACAGGCAGACAAGTGCGAGCGTGTCCCAGGGAGACATGCTGATGGACACCCCGACCATCCCTCAACTCTGAGTCCTTTCAGAAGACTAGCGCTGACAAATGCACTCGACTGCTGTATGAGGGTATTGAGGCAAGACTTCCCGATTCTCTTCCTGAAGGACCATCCACTGACCGCTGCTGGAAATGGGGTCTGGGCTGGACAGCTCTTTGGCCTGGCTCAACATGGCAAGTCTTGCTTTAATGATCCCTCCTTATCTTGTAATTCACAAAATAGTTTCTGAAGACTGTTGCGGAGAAGATAAGCAAGGATGCTATGCAATATTTCCAAGAGCTCCTGAAGGCAACATGTAATAAAAGCCAAACTTGGGCATCAGCTGGGCCTGAAAGTTCTTTCGCGTGCAGTAAGTCAGATGAAATCCTTACCCTCATTCAAGGCACCTCTTCCAGACAGTGGGGGGGATTCTCCTAGGTTAGGAGACAAAAAAGAGGACCACGATGAGTTTAGGTTGTTCTTGCCAAGGCTACAGCAGAAGAAACAACCCACCACGGCAGCAGGCTACAAGCTCTACCCTGCACCACGGAATCAAATACAATGAGTGTTGAAAACAGTTTCAGTGGGATGTTAAATCTGACCCTGCTTAGAAGGAGCAGCTGGCCAAATATGATCGAAGCAATAGAAGAAGGACGCCAGACAGAGGAGCTCACGAATTGAGGCATGTGCCTCTGTTTCTACCACAGGGTCAACTGTGGTCAACTCACAGGAGCAGTGGGAAGATGCAGTGCTCTCTCCATCCATGTCCCTCCCAGGAAAGCAGAGTAGGGTACAACGAAGGCGATGTGCATGTCACCAACCATGTGTCATCGCGAAGACTCCAGCCTCTATTTGACTGCAATTCCTGCTACACACTCAGGGGTTTTTTTTTGGTTTACGAACTATTTCTGGAAATACCAACCTATCATTTCAGGAGAGGACACCCCCCTCCTGTCTCCCGCGAGTGGTATTCTGATTTTTTGTGACTGGATTGCTACTGAGCCAAATGCTCCAGGCAAAGGCATGCAGCCAGTCCTGGAAACATGGGGCTTTGGACAGTAGCACCAGAAAGGGCACACTGAACCTGCTGATGAGATACAGAGATGAACCCTTTTGAGCAGCCCAGTAATTTTCTGCGTCATGTTGAAAACAGCACTAGAGAAAAATGATCACCCTGCTTCTCCCGCGGCACTGCTTTTACTGCTGCACCCATGGGTAAGGAGGACACCGGGCTGCTCCCCAGGCGCTGGGCACCCATGGTGGCCACCTTACTTGTGTCAGGTTTGACATGGGTGAATCTACGCTTTTGGTGCTTTGCTTTGCTGGTTGCATGGAATCGGGTTACAAAAAATGCTGTAGCGCTGCAAAAAAACCCCACAGTGCTTAGCCTGGTCTTGTCTCAGCAGAAATGCTATTTTATTTAAACACGTGATCATTCATAGTACTTAGATAATGAATGCAGGATTACAAGAAAAATCTCCATGTCTGGATACACCAGTGCTTTAGGCAACCGGAGAATAATATTTCAAGGTTGGAAGACATAAACATGCAAGAAAGAAGTCCCCTTTTTTTGCACAGCTAGTGCTTGTCGCCAGCCTTAGTTATTTATGTCCTGGCTCGAGATACTCCATGGATCTTGAGCAGCTAAGGAACCCCCCTGGGCAGCCCGACCTTTCACTGGCACTGGGGCTGCGCTCTGTCCCAAATACTCCCTTTTCTCAATGCCTTATTTTTTTATCTTTTTTTTTTTTTTTTTTTTTTAGCAGCAAGGCTGGCCTTTATCATCTGTCACTTGCTGGAGGCAACTAGCCAAACAGATTTCTTTCTTTCCCCTCAAAACCAAAGGCTTTTGGCTCAAATACTTGACCGTTCCCCAGCACGGGGACCATTCCCCCTTACGGCTGGGTGTTTGGTCACCTATACCACAGCTGATAAATGTCGCCTGTGAATAAAAATGACATTATAGTGCTACAGCACTTCTCAGTCTGTCCAGGTGTCCGTTAACGAGGGCAAGGCTTAGATGCCCCAATGGGGGCTGGATGCCTCCATACCCTACTGGCCTGGGCATAGTCTGCTACTATATCATTATTATTTGCTTACTCAAGAATATTTTCACTTTTCATCTCATTCCTCTTAGCATTTCCATTTCTGCGTCCTTCTGCGGGAAAGGAGGCAGAGGCATCCTCGGAGCTGCTGCTGCTAAATCTGTGCCCAGGACTCCCTCGTGCGACGGCAGTTTCCCCACGTACCACTGGAAATGGCCAACACCAGTCCCCTTGGCCATGGTGACCTGCCCCGGGACCGGGGATACGCCGTAGCATCAGCTGTCACCCCAACGGTAGCAGGATAAATGTGCAACAGACCCAAGGAGGACTTGTCCAGGGGCTTGACCAAGGGGCTTGTCCAGGCCCTGCCACATGGCAAACTGGGTGAAATTACCCATTACTGAAACGTCCAGAGCTGAAAAGTGGAAAGAATATGTTTCCTATGTGAACTAAGGTATAATAATCCTGCAAAACGAAAGGCTGACAGCTCAGGTCCGGCACAAAGTGTCTCTGCAAGCAGTTGGTTCGCTTGGGAAACTGGAAACACGGTGGGGGAAAGCACCATGAAGACATGCTGTTTAGGAGGAGTTTGGGTGCCTGCAGCTGCTGCAGGCTCCCCTGGGGGCAAATACCCACGTTACCCCTCCTGTTTGCCTTTGCCCATACACGAAGGATGTCTCCTCCTGACTGCGGCCACCCGGTTGTGCCAAGGGAGGGCAAGGAGCCATGCAATGCTGGGAAGACTCCGTCCCAGCCTGGGAGCTCTCTGGCTGGTGAAGCCAGGCATCCCATGTTGTGGTGGGACTGTCCTGACTCCAACATGGGATGAACGTCCACAAGGCTTCTACAGCACATGGAGTTTTGGAGGGCGGCAGTGCCTGGCAGTGAGGTGGAAGCATCTCCATGGCTTTGGGAGGAGAGGTGTTTCTACCTCTTTGCCGTCGCCTGTTTTCCTGATGCTTAAAGGTGTTTGATGTTTTGGAGCCGCATCTCCCCAGCCAAAAAAACTCCCAAAACCGGTCTTTAAAAGTAGCCACCATTCAAACGTTGAAGGGGGGAACTGGCAGATGGAGCATGGTTGCTGGAGCTTTGTTTCCTTTGGAAACCAGGCTAAAAATA
>NW_009650252.1:443997-452942 GCF_000708025.1 Charadrius vociferus
GGGGCATCTCCTCCGCAGCCTGTTCTTTGGCTGATCCGTGCAACAGTGCGCACTAGGTTGCAGCTGAAGAACCGCTGATCTTTCAAAAGCTGCTCCTGACCGTATTTGCTCAAGCGATAGCCAAGGCCGTGCTCTGATACTCGGCTCCTGATTTGTGCGCTAAGGAAGCCCAGGTGATGCCATTCTTGGTGGCGATGCCGTTCTGGCAGCTTTGGGGCTGCTGTAAGAGACGGGTGGTGCCCACAGAGCTCCACTTCTCAGCTGTCTTTTCACCAGGTAACACCCAAGGCTTCAAATTATGATCACCTTGCTGATCCTGTCCCTTTGCATCTCTTCCATGACAAAGGTATGAAATCAGTTTTAAAAGCTGAGATATGTGGGCATGCTTTTCGCCTAGCTGCCTGCAGGTGTGCAGCCTAAGACATGTTTCAACGCTGCTGCAAACAATCAGCAGTTTTAAAGAAAAAATAATTTCTCAGGCCAGTTCTTGTCAATTCCTCTCACCTGGTGGATGAAATCTGTTTACTTTATTGCTTTAAAAAAAAAAAAAAAAGAGATGGGCACTTCTTCCAGGTACTGGAAAGGCTTTGTTGTAGGGAAGGTATGAGTGCCAGGTGCCCAGCATCCAGGCCAGGGGCTCCATCGGAGTGTTCGGCTGGGGACTCTCTGCGAGGAGAGGAAAGGAAGGAAGGGAGGAAGAAAATTCAGGGATCTGAATTTTCTGGAATCTGAATTTTCTGGAATCTGAAATTCAGGGATCTGAAGCTCTGCAGCTTGCTGTGAGCTGCTTACAGCTGGGTGGAGGTGAACAAGAGGGACCTCAGAAATGTTTTTTTGGGGCTATGTCAGCTCCAGACTACAAAGAGAGATAAGAGCAGTCATGGAAGTAGGTCTAATTTCACGTGTGCTCTTGGTCTCACACTAGACGCATGAGACAAATTTCCAAAAGACCCGTATCTGACTCCTGTCTCTGGTACTGATTTAAGAAGAAAAGCTCATGCATGCTGGGGAGGAGCCATACAAAACTGTACGTAGTGCATAAATCTAGCAGCCTTCACGGGTTCAAAAGTTTGGCTGTGATTTTTTGTAATGATGTCTCCCAATAGCTGGTGTGGACACAGCAACAGATGTGAAGGTGTTATTTCTGCTCCTTCCTTCCACAGCCTCTCCTCTACCCCAATGCCAGCAGGGAGGGAGCGATGGATGGAAGAGGCAACACCGAGTTGACTGAATGGTTTTCTGAATAAAAGATCTGTTTTGCAGGAGTGCTGGACAGGGCGGTAGCTCCCCAAACAAGCTGCTAGCCTGCAACAAAGCATGGCATGACCATGGTGTTACGCACCCACAAGCATTGAGCGCCATTGCATTCATCAGCCCACCAGCTTCAAGTTCAGTAGCTCACAGAGGCTTTCCCAGGACACACAACAGGACATGTGGATCTCCTTAGTAGCCCCCTCCCTCCCCAATGAACGTGGTTCAAGCCATAAAGAAACACAGGATTCCCTGGCTGCGCGCGCACGGAATGGAATCAGAGCCAGCTTAAAGATATGTGGGGCCTTCACCCCCAAAATGGGGTGAAAAGGGCTGGGTCATGCCAAGAGGTAGGAATAATGCAGGAGTTACTCTGCCCAGGCTGGGGATGGAGGCTGGCTGGCACCGGTGCTCAGGCAGGTTGAAGCCCCGTCGGAGCGGCAATCTGTTCTCCGGTGTCATGACATTTAGAGAAACAACCAGGCTGTGTCTGGCAGAGTGACAAGGCTCCTTCTTTAATGACTCATTTCAGAAGAACAGCTTTGGTAAGCAACAATTTTGCACTTTGCTGTGATTTCAGAGGGTGTGAACTAAAAAAAAAAAAAAAAAAAAGAACTAACTGAGCCCAAGCGAGAACAGGGGCCACATGGCTGCGGGCTCAGCCTCGTGCTGCAAGCCAGGAGAGGGGCACGCTGCCACCCGTGTGCCACGGGGAAGACCGACACACAGGCAGAGATGGAAGTGCCTGCAGCAAAAGCCAGGTTGGCTGCGTAAGGTGTTGTCAAAGCGGCGGCTGGGATTTTGGAGTGGCTGGAAGGATATCCTGCCCCCACTCACCTGCTGCATGACTCATCCCGGTGATCTCATTCCATAAAACCAGGAGGGTGCTGCCATCCCCGGCGGGGCTGAAAGGCAGGGCTACAGCTGCATGGGGTGGGATGTTGACCTAAAAAAGTGATGCTGCGGGGGAAAACGTGCAGTGCGAGTTTCACAGCAATCAGTTGTGACCATCAGAGCAGGCTGGGAGGGACCCCATGTTTGGGGTACCAACATGGAGATGTAGAAACTTCCCCAGTTTCCAACCTTCCCTTTCAGGGGCAGCAAGCTCAGCAAGAGAAAGGCAGCCAGCGTGCCCATGAAGCACCGATAATCATGTTTCATTATCCTGAAGTGCTCTAATTGAAGCCACAAGAGCTACAGAGCAAGATCTCATGGGCTTTTAGCCTCTCTGCAGCAGCGTGAAGTGCACTTGCTGCATGTCATTGCCTGTGCTTACCTTCCATCTCGATGGGGAACACCCCCAGCATCGCCACCTTATTGTCTGGTGCTGTAAAAAGCATCCGTACATATTAAAAGCATGAAAGACGGCCATGGAAAGCCCTGGCACTCTGGTTTGTTTTCAAAGACCATTTTCTTTCCACCTTGAAAGCAAATGTTTTTGAGGCCCGAGAGAGTACCGCCAGCCTACTCACAGGGTTTTGGCTTTTTGCTTGCTCCCTCCAAACATTGCTTTTCTTTCTGAGCTTTCTCTGAGTGGCTTAGGAGTTGAAGACGAGCTTCCGAAAGGGTAGCTGAGGCTGCAGCCTGGGCTGCTGCTGCCCTCTCCTGGGTCCGAGGCAGCCAAAAAGCCAAGAGCTGGGGTTTTTTGTTTTTTTTTTTTTTTTTTTTGTTTTTTTTTTTTTTTTTTTTTTTTTAAAGGAGATTCCTGTAAGCCTGGGTGCAGGTCACCCTTGGCACATCTTCTTGCAACCTTGCCAGGGAAAGCATTGGGGTGGCAGGAGGGGATCGTTTCTCTGAGGCTGCCAGGCCCAGGGATGCTGCCCGGGCTGGTACCAGGGTTGGCCTGGCTGTGCCATTTGAAGATCTTTCACTGGATCCCCTCATGACTCCTAGCAAAGTTTGTGGCAGGAAGATGGGTGGGCAGCTTGGCCACCCC
Organism: Charadrius vociferus; assembly: GCF_000708025.1. NCBI lineage: Eukaryota > Metazoa > Chordata > Aves > Charadriiformes > Charadriidae > Charadrius > Charadrius vociferus. The sequence goes on from NW_009650252.1 coordinate 447,185, forward strand.
TTGCATGGGTAACAGCAATATTCATGGTTTCTGGTCTCAGTTGCTACCTGTTCTCTTCAGGATGGTATTATTTATGTTAAACTAAAAAGCCTTCAAAAGAAGATGCTACAGCTGATTACGTGACAGGCTGAGAGAGTTGGGAGAGAAGGCTCTGGGGAGACCTCATAGCAGCCTTTCAGTGTCTGAAGAGGGCGACAAGAAAGCTGGAGGGGGCTATTCTACAATGTCATGTAGTGATAGGACGAGGGGGAATGGCTTCAAACTGGAAGAGAGGGGATTTAGATGAGATATCAGGAAGAAATTTGTTACTGTGAGAGTGGTGAGCCCCTGGCGCAGGTTGCCCTGAGAAGCTGTGGCTGCCCCATCCCTGGAGGTGTTCAAGGCCAGGTTGGACGGGGCTTGGAGCAACCTGGGCTGGTGGGAGGTGTCCCTGCCCAGGGCAGGAGAGTGGAACGAGATGGTCTTTAAGATCCCTTCCAACCTAAACCATTCTATGATTCTATGACTTGTATGGCAGACAAGTCCCCGGCTCGGGGACAAATCCCTTGCCCTGATTTCATTTCCAGCTGAAACAAAACCTCCCACTTGAACCTTTAGCTCTGCCTTGCCCACACTGTGGGTCTCACCCACCCAGGACTCAGTGGTGGCTGGAGGACTGTGCACCCAGCCAGGTGAGCACATGGCCCTCCGACACAGGAGGGACCTCAGCCTGGCTTGCTCCTGCTGCAGCGAGGCAGGGGCATCCCCATCCTCCCCGCTTGAGCCTCTGGGAAGCTTCTCGTTGCTGCCTCTCCAAAAAGGGGTTGAGGAATGACAGAGCCTCCCCCATGGCACCAAGAGCATTTAATGCAGCAGTTGGCTAATGCTTTCAAAAGCCACTTAGTGGCTTATTACGGTATTATTGCCTTGTGAGTGGCTGGAAACTCAGCACTGGACCACTCAGACACTGCGAGGGATTTGTGCAGCCCCTGCTCTCTTTTCAATGGGAGCACAGGAGAAGGTGGTTTCTGTGGTGTCCCTCTACCTACAGCGTGCCCAGGAGTGGGAGACTCAGACTTGGTGATCCATCTCCTATGAACGTCAGCCCACCTGTAACCTAAAGCAGAATAAAGCCCCAGGACAAAGGCTGGAGCTGAAGGCCTCCCCTGCAACGTTAGTGCTCCAGCCTAGGTATATGTATATGTGTAGCTATAAACGAGATCACATTTTTGCATACCACATATCTTTCCAGCTGGGCTACCTTGTGCTCCAGGGCCCCAGAACACCACTGTGGCCAGGAGCAGAAGGTGGATACCCACAAGGTGGTGCCAGACTGATGCGAAGGGAGCTGAGTGCCCTGTGCACGCCTGGGTGATAGCACAGCGCCTGCTGGGTGCACGATCCTCACCTTTTAATTACTCTCCAGCCCAAATTTTTGCTTTTTTTGCCGTTTTTTTTTTTTTTTTTCTGGAGCTCACCCATACTGAAGTTGGCTTCACATGTGCAGCCACTCGTGTCTCTCCAGGTATTTAAAAGCCAAATGAATCCACTGCTTGAAACAAATCAAGTGTTTGAAGAGCTCAGAGAGAGAGTAGTTGCTGCGATGTGACATACCTCCCTGGATGGGGCAGCCATACGCACAAGCTGCAAAGCCCAGGCATGAGGCCACCATGAAGGACAAAGGGACATTGGCCAGGTGGGAACTGTGTCTCGCTGCTCGTGCAGAGCCCCCGCTGACCACACGGCACCTCTGGTCTGGGCGGCCACGCTGGGCTCGCCGGTCCTGCCGGCTGCCCTAAGAACAAGCCATGTGGGCAGAAATACTTCCCACAAGTGCTCTTCCAGTCAGGGATGGAAAACTCCATCATGGGCTATTAAATACAAAGTCCCTGAGTCACAAATCCTGCCCCAGACGGAAGTGCTGGACTATTTATACACTCCTGTATAAGAGCCAGCGCAGACCTTTGGCTATCATCTCTAGTGCTTTTTGAATGTTTTCCAGTCCAGCTCTATCCTTCTGAGACGGGGAGAGCAGAAATGCACTCGGTGAATTATGGATGTGCAGAGAGCTGTCGCGATGTTCTCCCTTTTACAGGCTCTTCTTTGCCGAATAATTTTTAACGTGCGCCTCGCATTTGAACAGCTTTTAGACTATGTGGTAAAGCTGAGCTCTTATTCCAGGCAGGGAATAGCTTGGTGCACGTTATAAGAGCGTAAAGAGAAGAAAATAGGAAAAAACACATATATCCCCATTGAATATCAGCTGCCATTTTATTTTCTGCTCCCACAGGATCACAAATTGTTCCTCACCCTGAATGACCGATGGGCTTGTTACCCCACGACCTGAGTGGGAGGTGGAAGCTGTGATGTGGAGGGTTGGAGAGGCCAACACCAGCACCAGGGTTCTGCCCAGCCTGGATGGCTGAATCCTCCCCAAAATGCCGCTTTGGCATTCCAATCCCCTCTGCTTGCTCCTCTTCATCCTCCCCAGCAGCCGGTGGGGAGTGGGAGGAAGGCAGGAGGTGTGCTGGGGTGTGCAAGGAGGGGACGGAGGCGGCTGGTCCTGGGGATGGAGCGGTGGTGGCCTCGGCTGTTTCTGATCCTGGAGAGAAGCGGTGGTGGTCGCAGTGGTGCTCCCTGGCCTGGCTCCCCATCCCACTGCACGCCAGAGCGTGGCCGAGGAGGGCTCAGCCCATGCCCTGGAGCGGTGGTTGATGGGGCAGGAGGTGTGCAGGGAGCAGGGATGCTTTTCCACCTGCTTCCCCTCCATCTCTCCTATCCTGGCGAATGCTAGCCCAGGCTCTGGGCTGCCTGGGAACACTTGTCCCCTTCTCTGGGGGCTGCAGGATGGATGTTGAGCAGCTGTGGCTTGTCCCTCACCATCCGGAAGGGATAAGTGGGACCAAGGCAGCTCCATCCCCTCTACATGGAGCAAAAGCCTCTTGTGTGCAGCAGAGGGAGGTGGGATGTCCTGCAGGATCAACCGAGGAGCAAATTAGAATCATACAATTGTCGAGGTTGGAAGGGACCTTTAAGATCACCAAGTCGAACCATCCACCTAACCCTGCCCAAACCAACACTAAACCATGTCCCTCAGCACCACGTCTGCCCGTCTTTTAAATACCTCCAGGGATGGCGACTCCACCACTCCCCTGGATAGCCTGTTCCAACGTTTGATATCCCTTTCAGTGGACAGATTTTTTCCTAATATCCAATCTAAATCTCCCCTGGTGCAACTTGAGGCCGTTTCCTCTTGTCCCATTGCCTGTTCCCTGGGAGAAGAGACCGCCCCCCCATCGCTACCCCCTCCTTTCAGGGAGCTGTAGAGAGTGAGAAGGTCTCCCCTCAGCCTCCTCTTCTCCAGGTTGAATACCCCCAGGTCCCTCAGCCGGTCCTCACCAGACGTGTGCTCCAGACCCCTCACCAGCTCCGTTGCCCTTCTCTGGACACGCTTCAGAGAAGTTCCAGAAAAAATTCTTGATGCTCTGAGTACTTAAAAGCCAGTGTGGTATCAAACCCTCTGGGGTCTGAACCCTTTTGTCCCGCTCTGACAGGCTGGAATAGAAAAATGCCTCTTTTTCTGTCCTCACCCTTTGGCAAGCGCAGCGCATGGGATGCTCTGGGAGCCCCACCCCGGCCCTGCCTGCAGGATTTGCAGGGCTGGTTGGGTTGCGGCATGACCAGCTGCTCCATGAAGGCTTTGAAAAGCTTTGCCTTATCTGCTCATCCTTGCCATCCATAACTGGTCCCACACACTCGCGGCGCCACCGGGTTGAGGTCCCGCCGTCCCAGGCCATCTGCCTGCCGGCAGCGCCGCCGGGGGCCCCGCTTTTCCCTTGCTCCATCCTGAGCACCAGGACTCAGCCTGCTGCCGTCCCCATTGAGGGGGAATTACTGGGCACTGTCATCTGTAGCTCTGATTGTCAGCACTGTTTCTCGCATCCCCTCTTGTTCAGCTTGAGTTTTGTGGTCTTTAGGCAGAGGACAAAGCTTTGCAGAAAATAAAAATGGAATGGGGTCGGGAGGGGTGCAAAGTCCCTGCAACTCCTTCTCACCTGAACATCTCCCTGCAGGTTTGCCCACACAGGAGAGCCAGGCAGAGCACCAGTTAGAGGCTTACTTGCCAAAAACCCCAAGCTTGGTGCCACGGAGGTCCCTTGGGAGCTGGAGGAAATACCATCAGGGGCTGAGCAGCTGATTTAGCTCGTGGAAGGCTTCACACAGGGTGGATTGGTTTTGCTAGGTATTTGGGACACTGCTTTGCCATGCCTGGGCTAGGAGACAGCCACCCGTCTCCACTCAGCCTAATACCTCAGGCACGATGAAAGAAGAGCAGCTCAAGGACCTATTAGCAACGTGGCTGGCGCCCAGGAATGGATTGAGGTGAGGTGCAGTGTATGAAGAGCATTGAGGCACATAAGGACCTTCCATCTCTCCACTGCCACGTCTAGGGATGGAGTTGGGCTGGGCTGTGAGAACTGCCTGCAAGAGAAGAGTCAGCAGTGCCTCCAGCAACATCACCCCACCACCCTGCGCCGCGATGGGGCTGGGAGCTGGTGACCACCCCAGCTCAGCCTGCTTTGACCAACTGAAATAGAGGCCAACGTTCTCCGGTGTTTGAGTGTTTCTCTGGCCCGTCAGCAGAAACACAGGCCCTTTAACAGGGTCAAGTCCTGGTGGAGCTGCCCTTGCCCTCCACCCACCTCCTGCAGCCTTTTGGATTGTTGCTCCATGGGGATTTTGCCCAGCCTAGAAATAGGGCCAGTAAGTGGTGGGGTGACCGCTGCCAGGAGCTCCCGGAGGGGCTTTCCAGCTTTAGTCCTCACCAGCTTTAGCCCCACTTGATGGCAGGGGGCTTGGGTTTCCAGGAGAGCGGGAAGGGGACAGAGGCAGCTGGACCCACTAGCCGAGAAACCCTTGGGAAGACGCAATATTAAATTGCAGCTCCCTGGGGAGAAGCCGCCCTCGTTTCAAGTGCATCCTCATGATGGATGTGGTTTTGGGAAATCCATGGCAGCATCCAGACCTAGGAGCAACAGCCCCGGGCTGGGGCAAGGGGGGCCAGGGAGAGAGCAGCCCCTACCTGGTGAAGCTCTGATGAAGGGGACATGGCTCCCACTGGCCCCAAGCTGTAACCTGGACCATTTCTGCCCCCATCAGCACCACCCCCATCCCAGCCTGGGCAGCATCGCAGGGAAAGAAGGGGCCCAGGCAGGGAGGAACAGAAAGCAAGATCCTTTATTGTACACAGTACAGAATGTAATGCAGCTTTGCAGGAGATACATAGCCCTGCTCGAGTAAAGATTATTTCAAATCAGTCCTCAGATTAACCCCTTCTGCACTGCCATACCGAGCACAGGGTTCAAACCCTGGCCCCACAGTGGGGTCCCTGCAACCAATCGCTCCCCACGGGTAGAGGCCACTGCAGCCACCCCAGGGCGAGCCACCAAGTCTACCCAGAGTTAATCTTCATACTTCCCCAAAAATAGAATGAATCAGTCAAAAAAAACAAAACAAAAAAAAACCCAACCAAAGCTAACTAAGGAAGAGAAAAATTTTTCCTATACAGCATTTACAACAAAAAACATGTAGCCGGTGGGGGATAGGCAAGTATGGATATATGAGTGGTGGAGGAGTGTTAGGAGGTGCAGCGGGGAGGGGGAAACTGGAGGGAAGGGGGGTGGGGGACCCTGGCATCCCTCCCCACTGCGGCCTTACAGCCCAGCTCTGCAGCCGTGCCGAGCAAGGGACAGGGAGGGGAGCGCAGCAAAGCCGGCAC
>NW_009650252.1:453418-457023 GCF_000708025.1 Charadrius vociferus
CGCAGCCCCCCCGCATCCCTCCTCTGTGCAAATCAAAGCCCTTTCCACCACACAAGGCAGCTACGCGGATCGCGCTCGATGCAAAGCAGATTGTCATGACAATTGGCCGGGCGGCCAGGGCAGCTCAGCCCAGTCCCAGGGCGCTGCTGGAGCCGGCGGCCCCCTCCGCGCTGGCAAGGAATGGGGGGCCTGGGTCAGAGACTGCGGCTTTAGCTCCCGTTGCCCCAAAAGACACGGCGCCGATGCTTGGCGGGAGGTGCCAGCCACGGGCAGTCCTATGCACTAGCCCTTGGACAGAATTCGGCAGTGCCACACATCAGGCATTTTAGATTCCTCCAATTTGTGTGTGTGCACACGTGCGGTTTGTCGTTTGGTGGGTTTTTTTTGTCATTGTGTTGTTTGTTTGGTTTTTTTTTTTCCTCTTTTTAAGAACAGCAAAAAAATATTCTTTACAAAACCGTATTTGCCCAAAGCGGATGCGCTAGTGCTTGTGGCTCTGCTGGCCCGCCAAGTCAGTACGCGAAGCCCTCCGCGTAGGGAAGGCTGCCACAGGGATCCATCTCCAGGAGGTACGCCGGGCTGTCCTCGAAGTGCGTCAGTGGCACTGTCTCCTCCTCGGCAACTGGGCAGTCGGGCTCCGTCTTCAGGAAGGGACGCTGGTTGTCAGGGTAGGCCATGGAAAAGAGGGCGTCGGGGTCGCAGACGAACTTATAGACGTACCGCTCGCCAGCCACCTGCGAGGAGAAGGAGGGATGAGAGGTGCCCTGCACTTTCCCCCCCGGGGAGTAACACACCCGGTGCGACTGATTCTGCACTGTGCCCCAGGATGATGGGGTGATGGCAGGGGATGGTCACATTCCCCCTGTGACAGTGGGTCACTCGCCTTCTGCATGATGCCCTTCTCGTAGTAGTAGCGCAGGGAGCGGCTGAGCTTGTCGTAGTTCATGGCCGGCCGGTTCTTCTGGATGCCCCAGCGCCGCGCTACCTGCGGGGAAGAGAGGTGGCAGCCGTGAAGGCTCCAGCTGAGGCTCTGAGCTGGATCCTCGAAGGAAATCACAACCAAAATGTAGGGTCAGGGGTTGGTTCTGGGGGTTGGAGCAGCCAGGGGTAAAAGTGTCACCGCAGTCCCGGAGCGATTCCCCGCCTGCTGTGATAAACGCTCCAGCTCCGAGCGCCAGCTGCCACAACGCCGCCACTGCCAAACCGGGGGCCGAATTCAAAAGACATTTGATTAGGGGAGCCTGCCAAAAAAGCCGCTTCAAAAAACCACAATTTCCATGCACGGCCTAAGAGATATTATGGGTAATTACCCACAATGCGCAGCTCGGTGCTACAGCTGCTTTCAATTACTCCCCAAACAGCTTTTTCCTCTGTGTCACCCTCCTGCAGAGCCACACAGCTCCGGCACAGCACTGCGCCACCACCGGGGACCCACGGCAAAGGATCAAAGGATCGGAGCAGTTTGGGAGGGATGGAGCCATGGCTGAGCAGCGGGTCTCCGCAAGGCGCCCAAGGTGGGGCACAGCAGCAACGCCACTGCGGCTGGTGACGGCCAGCGGCTCCGGGAGCAGAGCGCCTGTCGTGCTGAGAGGCAGTGGAGGAGATTAAAGGCAAATTTCTATGGCTGCTGAGTGCAGGCGCGAGGCTGGCTTTTCCCTTCTCGCCCTCAAAAGCTGCCCAGAGAGTGAAGACATGTGTCCAAACATGAAGTGCTGTGTGGGAAGGATCCGGCCACCCCCACCCTGCACATCCCCAGGCTGCTCCCGGGCTGCAGCCCCCAGCTCTGGCATGTCGGACGCTGGGGTGGGACACTCCCTCACCCCCGTACCTCCTCGGGCTCAATCAGCTTGAACTCCATGCCCCGGCCGGTCCAGGCGATGAAGTGTGCGTTGGCGGGGTCGTCCAGGAGGGTGACCAGGAACTGCCAGAGCTGCAGGGACCCGCGCCGCTGGTAGGGAGGGCCCTCACGGTACAGGGTGGGCTCCTGCTTCACTTTACCTGCCCGCACCGAGACACAGGGGGTTAAATGCCCTGGCTCTGCCCCTCTCCCGGGCTGCGCCCCTTGGCGGGGGACACGAACAGGGACTCCCCCCCAGCCCTATGCATGCAGGCGAGGCGTGGGGTGGGTGGCAGGGAAGGGGACAAGACATGGGAGCGATGCCGAGCAGCCGCACAGGATGATGCTCGGCAGCTCACAAGAGCACCACGCCAGCACAGCTTGGCCTTAAAAGCCAGCTACTGTGCAGCCCGGCCTCGGGTCTCCCTCCACGAGCCCTGGTCACCGCCCAGCCCGCCTCTGGGGCCGGATTCTTACCCTCCAGCCTCTCTGGTACCACGCACGTGTCATCAAAATACAATCGTGTGTCCTTTTCATAAGAAAATCCTAGGGGGAAAAAAGATGCTCGGTGAGCACAGGGCACCTCCACCACCCCAGCTGGACCCGAAAACCCACAAGTTTGGCCCCTTCCAGCACCAAGACCCCACCCCCAGTTATTTTGGTGGCACCGCACCGGCTAAGCGCCACACAGCTCTGTTCCCCCCTCACTCCAGGGAGCTGGGAGAACCAAAACCCTCTTAGCGGCTATATCGAGCATGTTATCCCGGATTACGCGGCACTGCCATGCCCTCATGGCACGCTCGCAGGGGCTGGCGGCTGCGTGGCACAGGCCCTATTTTTAGCAGCGGTGCCGGTGCTGCTCGCATGCAGGCTCTCCCGGGCACCACGGGGCTCTCACGGGTGTTTTTCGGGGTGCCTTGCAGCTCTGCCAGCCTTCAGGGGGGGTCTGCCTGCCCCAAGGGAGGGATGGTACGGGACACGCTGGGGATGCCGGTGAGTGGGAGAGGGCCGGGGGTGCACTCACCGTCATGGCTGCTGGGGAAGACGCCCCCCCGCAGGTAGGAGGACTGGCAGTTAGGCACTTCTGTGAGGGAGAGGAATGCAGCGTTAAGGATGTATGTCCCGTGGATCCCACCGAGTGCTTGGCAGCATCTTCCCCCCCAAGCACACCCTGCGCCACTGCGCCCACCCCCAGCCATTTTGGGGGAAAACCAGTACGATTTGGGGGGAGGCATCACCGCACCTCCCCTGCCATCTGCTGGGCCGTGCCACCCTCCATCCCGAGGTCGGGGTATTTTTAGGCCCTAAGGCGATTAGAGGATTTTTCTGTGATGCTGGTGGGGTCCAGCAGCCAGAAAACACAGCTGGCCCCAGGCCAGGGCTGCAGGGGGGACCCGCCGGGTGCCACAGGGCACCCCAGCCCATGGCAATGGCACACACCACACTGCACAGCATACGGTGAATGTCTGCTCTATCCCCCTGCACCCCCCAGCTTTGGAAAGGAAAGAGAAGGGGGAAGAAAGAAAAGAGCCCATCTACCCGGTTGGTCGGCAGCCCGGCACCGTAAGAGCCCTGGAGTGATGCAGCACCCGCTGCCCGAGGCTCAACCTGCCGTGCTGCTGCCTGTGTAACCCACACCGCCCTGGGCACTGGCACCCGACCACCACAAGAACCCACCTGAGTCGATGCAGTAGTCCCGGGGCTCCTGCTTGATGCCCATGGGGGGCTGGAAGCCATGGCCAGGGGGGCCGGGCAGGCTGGGGCCGCC
>NW_009650252.1:457435-465634 GCF_000708025.1 Charadrius vociferus
CCCACTGGGGCACAGGACAGCGCGTGGGCCATCACTTCCAAGCGCCGCAGCGTGACAGCAGCAGGGATGTTGGGGTAAGAGTGGGAAGTGAAAAAAAAAAAAAAAAAAACCAAAAAACACACAACCACAAACCAAAACCACCCTGTAACAGCAAATTCTGTCAAGCAGTAAGCAGTACAATCTCCCCCCAAGGTGGGGGGCAGAGCCACAGGGCCCCAGGGATGCTGCACCCAGGCCGGTGCTTACACAAAGCCAAATCCACTCTGCAGCCCCAGCTGGCCACTAATCCGCCTGCGCCGCTGGGATTAAACCTTGAACTCGGTGGCAGGGAGCACTATTTTCGGCTCCGGGGTGCCGCCACCGCCGGCTTGAACCTCAGCGGAGTCTGTCCTGGCTGTGGCAGATCGGGGACCATCGCGAGGGGGTGCTGCCGCATCCCCTCACCCTCCGGCACCTTGAAAGGTGATCTCAGCGCCCGGCTCCTCTCGGCCGGCCGTGCGCCATTTGGCTTGGTAACCGGAGCCCTCCCAGCTGCCGGGCTGGGATTACTCCATTTCCGAGCTGTGTCCCTCTGCCCTTCCTGAGTGAAACCCAAGCTCTGCACTGGCACGGCACTTCCCGAGGGGTCGTGGCCAGCCCCCCACATAGCTCGAAGGTCGCCTGGAGCCGAGCCCCGCTTTGCCAGGGAGGGATGCTCACCTGCTGCAGGCACATCCCAAGGTTTTCCACGACCACATCCAGCCCCGTGCCCATAGGGGACACCCTGCCGCCGGTAACAACGGCAGTTGTCACCGGAGCAAAGGGCATCCAGGAGGCCATGAGCAAAGCCAGAATCGACTGTGAACTTTGCCATGCCACCTACCGATAGTGCCAGCAAACCCGGGGCGAGGGACCAGCAAAGCTGCCAGGGATGTGGGGGTGATAGGGGATGAAGCCGTGGCTTGGAGAGGATGCGGGAAGCAGGGTCTCTCCCTACCACAGCCCCAAAATCACAAGGATGCTGTGTGATGCACGGGGGAGCTAAGGACCCACCCTCAGGCTGGGGGTGCTCGGGGGCAGGATGGGGATGCCCACAGCTCCCCAGCCTGGCAGAGCACAGCTCAGGTGGCAGAGAGCTGCAGCGGGTGGGGGAGAGGAGAGCAAGAGCCCTGACTCAGCACCATCACCCGCTGCCGCAGGGACAGATGCAGCCGGCAGCCTCTGCCGCCCTCCCCTTTCCCCGAGGGGGAGGCGAAGGGTCTGCCTGGCACCCCTGGGGCTGGAAGGAGCAGGTCCCCGTTCGCAGGGAGCTGCTTCGTTGGGAGAAAGAGCCACAGGATCTTTGCTGGAGGTGGGGCATGCAGGACCACGGCAATGAGACACAGGAAGATATACAGGCTCACTCACACGGGAGGAGGCAATGGGGGATATCACCCCTGGGAATGTCCCCTTTGGTGCTCTTTACTTGGGATCCAGTTCCCAAGTTCCTCCGCACTGGCTTCCACTGGCTCCCAGGCAGCAATGTCTGGCCCACGGTCAGCAACCGCAGCGAGGGGACAGGCTTCCCCCTTCCCTCCCCACACTCTGAGGGCACCCATCTGTCCCGTGAGGGCCAAAGTCCCCATAAACCCCTGGGAGACGCCAGCGCTCGCTTGGGCTGGGAGGAAGCCTTACCTGTGCTCTGCAGGGTATTGGTTTTCAGACATCATCTTTGGCATGTGCATGGGTGGGTGAGGCGGCCGCGGCACGGCGAAGGTCTGCTGCCTCTGCTCCTGCAGCGGGTGTGGGGCTGGGGCTGCCCCATGGGTGGCTGCCTGCACGGCCGGGGCCGGCGGTGGCAGGGCTGATCCCTGGGGAGCAGGGGACACCGGCGTGGCGGGCGGCGTTAATGGCTTGAACCCGGTGGGGGGCTTCCTGTCGTAGGCACTGCGGAGAGGAGAGGGGCCGGGGGGGCTGACGGCGACGCTAACGAAGACACCTCCGCGCAGCGGAGGCTGACAAGCGAGACAAGTCCCTGTGCCGCAACCCAAGTCCCCATGCCATGACCCGTGTCCCCATGCCACCACCCGAGTAAGGGGTCTTGCGGGCAGCATCCGCCCTCCCACTACCTACCAGCAGTTGTAGAGGCACTTGTCCCCATAGCCGGCGCAGAGAGCCTGCTCGTGGCTGCAGGATGACAGCTCCGAGGAAGGGCTATGCAGCTCCCGCTTGATCTTTGCCGGAGGTGGGGCGTGCAGGACCACTGCAACGAGACAGGGGAGGATACGGGCTCACCCGCGCGGGAGGAGGTGATGGGGGACATCACCCCAGGAACATCCCCTTGGGTGCTCTTTGCTTGGGAACCAGGTCCCAAAATACCACCCCCCACCCCCCCTCCCAGGAGCATCACGCACCAAACCACAGCAGGATGATGCCCCGGCAGACCCTGATGTGCCCGTGGACAGAGCTAGGGTGGCAGGGGTGACTTCTGCAGGGGAGGGCAGAGCTCCCAGAGCTGGGACAGTCCCTCCAACCCAGGACATTGCCCACGGAGCGGGAGTCATTCCCCGCTGGGATCAGAGAGGGGAACAGCACAGGGTGAGGGGGGCAGAGCAAGAGCTGTGTGAGGGGAACCTGCAGCTCAACAACAGCCACGCATGATGAGACGTGCTCAAACCAGGCCAAAAGCCCCTCGGCGAAGGGAGACGAGCCCAGGCACCACAGGCAGCGGCTGCCTCCCTGAGCCACAGGGCGAGGAACAAGGGGGCTCAACAGCCTTACAGCTCCGAGAGCTTGTAAGCAGGACACGGTGACTCACTGGCCCTGGCAGGGGTATACCCAGCTCCCAATTAGGTGGCCAGAGTCAGCCAGCAGCTAAATGGGACCCACCTCCCCCCACCTCCGAGGGGAGCCAGTCCCAGAGTCCTGCAGTCGTACCAGTCCAAGCGGCAAAGGTCCCATTCAACCCAAATCCTTCCCAGCTCCCCCCCCCGAGCACACTCGCTATATATAATTTTAAACCAAGTAATGTGTGCTTAACCTAATTAATTTCTAAAAGCAGGCGCTCTAGGAAAGGGAAAGCGCCTCAGAGATCTTTACCTAAATAGAGCCCGCAGAGGAGAGCCAAGACTAATCGGAAGTGGAGTATTAGCTTCATGCAAAGCCTGAACACAGCCCAGCTACAGCGGAGAGGAGCAAATAGCTCCAGGACAACTGTTCACAGCTTGCCAGGTAATTAGCTGCTCCCCTAATTTGTCAAAACCTTTAAAGAGCTGCTGACTCCCCCCTCCTTGTACCCCCTCCCCGCAACGGCCCAGCACAGCTGGTATCAAGGGCACAAAACCCCACTGAGGAGGATTTGAAACACGAAGCCCAGCGCTGAGCCAGCACAGCCTCCTGCACGCCTTCCACCCGCTCCCCAGCCGGATTTAGCCCCCTCCTCTTTCTCCCCCCCTCCCCTCCCAGCGAGGTTTTGCCGCTCTCAGCATTTCTGGTCTTAACGGGGGGCCGGCGTGGTGGCGGCGGCAAAGGCCGGGCACCCCGCGAGCCACGGGAAAGCGAAGAGGAACGGGCTTTGGAAGGGCTCCAGCTGCCTATCGCGGGCATGTTTCTCCCTAACAGGCTCCGTGTTGTTGGAGCGGGTTGTTTTTCCACCAGCCGTACAATGGGGTCTGGTTATTCATTGAAAAAAAAAAAAAAAAAAGAAAAAAAAAGAAAAGAAAAATTTCCCCAGAGCTTAGTGCTGCCATTCAAGAAAAAGGGAAACGAGCCTTAAGATCCTAACAGGGACCAGCTGGTCAAGCCTGGACTTTGTGCAACGTTTGAATTCCTTACACAAACACCACAGGGCCAGCCAGCGCTGCTCGGCAAGCGCCGCCAAGCTCATGGCTGGCTGGGGCGGCAAGGCCGGAGCGCCTGGTGGTGGGAGCCGAGGGGGGTACTGAGGTTGGCGGTGGGCTCTTGGGGGGTTTTGGGTCCCCGGCAGGGAAGGGGGAAGGCTGCAGTAGGGTTCCCGGGGAAGGGGATGCCTTGCCCCAGCACCCAACGTCGCAAAAGCATGTGGGTGCGTGAGCGCTTCGAACCTTTCCGGTCCTGTGCTTGGCACTGTAATTAAAAGCTAAAAAAAATTATAAAAATAGGCAGAGGGAGCAGCTTAACTATAGCCGGGACCGGAGAATATGCCTCGGCACACCCACGCCAGGACTGAGCCACGGGAGCAGCAGGAGCACCCTTGGGTGCCTGGCAGCCCCTCTCTGGGGGGCTTTAGCCCCTGGAAATGGATGGACCCCGCCTCAGGGAGCCTGGGCAAGGGGACCGGCCATACGTGCCACTACTGTGCCCGGCCGGCAAGGCAGCACCACCGGGAGGGGGGCTCAGGTGTACCCCCCCCCCACTGTACCACCAGCCAAGCCAGAGATGCCCCAAACATCAACCTTCAAACAAGAGGTCTCCCATGGGAAAGATGACACCCCAAAACCATTTGGGACCTTGAATCGCCGGTGAATCCCTTAAGTGGGTGACAGGGCAGGTTGTTCCCAACCACCAGCACGACGGGACCTCTAAGAGGCCAAGCCTGGAGGATGCTGGCATTGCTGGTGGCACCCGCTGCCCACGCCACATGAAAGGTGACCAAACCACCAGTTCCAGCCCGGCCACCGGCTGGGGACCTTGGCACCCGCTCAAGTCACCGTCACCTGGGAGCTGAGCTCCCCGCCTGCCCTTCCATCCCCCGGCGCTACAGGACGCACCCAAGGTCATGCCAGGAGAGGAGCCAGAAATAGAAGCCGGGCTCCTGCTTCCCTTTGTTTAAACAAGCCTTCCTCAGAAACAAACCTCCTGCTCTCATTTCGGTGTGTAAGAAACCCCACTCTGCGCCCTGCCTGTGGCTTTAGCCATGTGCCACCTGTGCAAGGACCCACAAGTCCCCCCCGGGAGCAAAACCCCTGCGAAAGACAAAAGCTTCTTGTGGTGCTTGATCTCCCCAGCACAACCCTATTGCTCCCCAGTTATTTAAACCACCAACCGAGATATAACATCATACGTATACCCTTCTCCCCAGGACTGTGCCGCTGGCACCTACGCCAGGCCAGGGACGGGGCACAAGGGCCAGTGCGGTGAGCTCTGCAGGAGTCACCCGTGGCCTCCTCGCCTTCCCGGGAGGATCTGTCACTTCTCCAGGTAGCTTAAAAGCACCGAATGCGGCCTCTTGCTGCTCGGTGCAGGGCACCGAGAACAACACACCCCTTATTCAGAGGAGCCCCGTTTTCCCCATCCCCACGGTGGGGTTTCCTCCCCGGCACAGCGACCTGCTGCCCTCCGGCACCTTCCTGCCAAACCCCCAACTCTAAGGCTGTGTCCAACAGGGACCTCGGCTACAAAAATCAGAGCAGCGAGCAGGCAGCAGCCGAGCTGCATGCAGCTGCCGTGCGACGAGGGCTTTTTAGCAAGGCGAGAATGATGCCGCAGTTCGGAGCGCCTCCGAGCCAGCACACGTGGCGGCGTTCCCCACGGCAACGGGGTCAGAACTGAGCCCAGTTTGTCCCTTTTCGCTGGCTGCATCGGGGGGAAGCTTGGCCCCAGGAACGCTGAGGCCACGGAGCAGGAGAAGGAGCTGGTTTGCTCGGGAATAAAAAGAGAGCAGCAGCTTCCTCAGAGAAAAGGCACAGAGCTCCGCAACTGCGGGAAGCGAGTGCAAAGCATGGCCCCAAACATCCAGACAGACTAGGGAAGGCTTTTCCTTCCCCCGGGAGCTAACAGGCACTGAACCCCAACGGGACCCCCCAGGCTGGGAAAGGACAAGGTCCCTGCCATGAAACCCAGGTGCAGGGGGGCGGCTGCACCAGATTCGTCGCTCTCTTTCTTCCTACCCCAAAATGAGAGTGAAATGAGAAGATGGGGCCAGAAAGCGAGAGACCCTCTCCTCTTTAAATGCTTTGCAGTGCTGGTACGGAAGAGCCGGGCTCCCTGTCCCCCTCCGCCCCGGGGCTGAGCACCCCCTCGAGCCGGCACAGCCCTCTGCATGACAGCGAGGGAAACCTTTGCTTTCTCTCTCCAGGAAAGTTAAGGAAGGTTATTGTTGTGGGGAGTCACGCAGGGAGAGCTCCTTTCAAGTGACAAAGTCATTTCAACACCGGGTCTGCAGAGGCCGAGCAGGTCAGGAGAATGTTAAAAAGTCTCGACCAAACGCCTTTTTTTTTTTTTTTTTTTAAAAAAAAATAACGTCTTTCTTTCCCTGCATTGCCCAGAAAAGTTTGTCCCTTCTCTCCAAGCTCTTCAGGTTACAAGGAAACGAGAGACTGCCAAAAGGCACTGGAAACAGCTTCATCTCTAAGAGCCACCCTCCCACGCATGCTGCAGTTTCTACCGCTCCGAGCGAGAGCTGCCGGGCTGCGCTAGGATGTCGACAGCCAGTTGTGTTTCTGACTCTGGGCTCGCCTTTTATCTCAGGGGAGACAAGGGGATATAAAAAAAAGAAAACAAAACAGAAAAAAGTGCATCTGAAACTGGGGCTGTCTGGAACAGTTTAATGGCAAGCTTCCCACTCAGAAGTAATCAAAGAGCAATAATTAACATGCGTTTACTGTAGGAGAAGATACCCTTGCTGCATGCTGTGACAAAGCTGGAATGAAAAAATCTGTTCGACTGCAGGCTAAATTTGATTTCCTTTAAGTTCTCTAGCTGCCTGGCTCAGCAGCAAAACCCAGCCACCAACACCAAGTTACTACTTCGGTTTGCCAGATAATGACTCCAAACATCCCGATCCCCCCTCCTCCTCCTCCTCTCCTCTCCTCCCCTTCCCCTCCAACTGAGCCTTCAACACCCGGAGAGGCCAGCGCCTGAGTGCCGCGCAACCACCGCATGCCATTACCCAGCCCCTGCCCTCGCCGCTAACTCGTTCCGGCAATGAACCCCGGCTCAGAACCAACTCTCGCTCTTATGCAATTCAAGAGGGACTGCATTTTCACTGGCCTCCTTTTAAACACGCTTGCTTGCCAGTGATTAATGCTGCTTAAAGCGGCTCAAGTTTCACCGCTCAGGTCCGCTCTTGCCAACAGCATTGGACCAGGACTGTAAAAAAGCTCCAGAAAGTGCCGAGATTGTGGCTAACCGAGGAGCCCAGCACGGGCTCTCGCATCCACTTGAAAAGGAAAAGGAGCATTTATAACCAAATCAACATTACTACGAACAAGCGGCAAGTCTCGGAGGAGCCCAGAGATCAGTTAGAGCTATTTCCATGCCTTTGGCTCTCATTTTCCCCCGTTCAGGCAGGACACTGCAAGTATCATCCTGATGAACCCAAACCACACGTGCTTTCTCCCCCAAAGTCTGCGATTTCACGGTTTCAGCCCCAGCAACAACCACTTTCCCAAGGCAGTGGCTCAAAACCCAGGGCCAGGTTCCGCACAGGCACCCAAATGCTTTCCCCTCCTCCCACCTCCCCGGAGAACAAAACCCAGAACAATCACTTACAGTTGTCAGACTGGAAATCTGGGACAAATTGTTCGTCATCGGGGACCTGAGCTAAAAAAAAAAAAATAAAGAAAGAAAGCGGTTTTATGGCGTTTTCGGTTCTCAAAACAACACGCTCAACAGTGAGATTTTTTACACAGCAAAAGGCGGAGGTGAAGACTTGCCTTCAGCTAGCCAGGCCTCTTGGAGCTGGCTGAGATCCTGGAAGAGCTCTGGAACAGAGTGAAAGACTTATGCACTCCACAGAAGAATAAATAAAACTGCCATTTTTGGCAGGATTATTTCTAAAGCGACGAAGGCGGGGGGGGGGTCTCGCAGGGGCCGCAGAGAGGGCACGGCCACCCCCAGCCAGCCCTGCCTACCTTCCGAGTCGTGGGCCAGGTCGGTCTCCAAAAATTTCCTTTTCCGATCGGACCCCAGCCGACCTCGGCCCTCTTCTATGCAGGACTTCTGCAAGGAGAAGGATGAGAGAGGGTTGGGAGGGTGGCAGCCCCCAAGGACAGGGTGTCCCCAAGGCTGGGGTGACCCCCAAGGAGGGGGGTGACCCTCAAGGGGGGAGTGACCCTCAAGGACAGGGGAGAGGGAGCACAGAGCAAACTTACCCCAGGGCCCATGAAGGGAACCTGCTGGTCGTAGAAGCCGTCCATGGTGCGGGGGAGGCGGGCAGTGCCCCGGGCCCGCTCAGCATCGACGCCGGCCCGGGGAAAGGGGGGGGTGTCCCCGCCTGGGCTCCGGCAGGTGCGCGGCTGCGGGGGGGGTGTAGGGGTGTGA
>NW_009650252.1:466531-467408 GCF_000708025.1 Charadrius vociferus
GGGGGGTACCTGCTCCCTGCATGTCGTGCCCAAGAACCTGCTGCACGGCAAGCTCTGTGGGTGGGATGGACTTCAGGCCTCGAGTGCCATGGGGGTCCCCACTGCGAAGGCCGTGGGAGTCCCCCCTGCTCTCTCAGGAGGTGGTTTCACACCAGCAGGGTGGCATCACATGGGTCCCCCTGCGAGCCGCAGGCTAACCCACACCTGAGCACCAGCCTTGGCGGCGGGCACCCTGGAGGCCAGTTTACCTTCGGGAAGGGCTACTTTGGAGGAGGCCATAGGGCAAATAGTTCCCACGTGCAGGGGCTTTGGGGCTGCCCAGGCCACAGGTCCCCCCCTGAGCGGGTTCATGGTCACAAGCCCTTGCAGGACTGCAAATAGCTCAGAGGTTCGGGAATGAGCTTAGGACAAAGTCACGCTGCTGAGGGCCTGCCAGGCCCCCAACCCTGGCAGTGGTCTGCCCAGTGCTTCAGTTTCCCCATCCGTAACTGAAGGTGGGGAGACCCACCATGGAGACCTGGCCACAACAACAACCTGGCCAGGGTACACAAACTGTGCAGAGGCCTCACATCGTTGTGGAGCGAGTGAGACGGGGAAATTATCGCTGGAGAAGGGGAAGACAAGGGAGAGCGCTCAGTTAAATGTTGCTCTTCTCAGCTTGGGAAGGAGAGGAGCCTTCTGCTTGGCCCCTGGGAAGATGCCCAGGGGTTAGGAAGCTGGTTGGGACGGGGTTGTCCTCACCAGTTTGAAATGCTTAGCCTCAGGTCGTGGGCTTGCAGGTGTCCTGGGTGACTTGCCCAGTACGGCTAGGCGCTGCTGGTGGGAATTTCTCTGTCGATGTTGGGGGAAGGGGGGGGGGGGGGGGGGGGGTTTCCAA
>NW_009650252.1:467432-473270 GCF_000708025.1 Charadrius vociferus
GGGGAGCTTGTCTCCCATCGTGTCCTGGGTGAAATGGGGGCGGGTGTCTACCAGGATACACCACCCAGCGGGTGCCTGCGTGCTGGGGTGGGAGGGGGAGGGAAGCATGCAGAGGGCATGGGGTGTCCTTGCCGCCCGGGGAGCGTTCCCGGGGGGCTCTGCAGGCACTGGTGCTCTCACTTCCCCTCTGCCATCACGATTAAATCACCGCTGGTAAAATTAGCAGATGACACATGAATAGGGGGGGTGGCAAAACCTGGGCTGGGGAGCAAGGCAGCCTGCTGGGGACGGAGCAGGGTCATGGCAGAGCTGGGCACAACCAACCACCCAAGGTGGTTGTGGGCCCACACCATCCAGGGGCTGCTCAGCACCCCTGGGCCTCTTGCTGCCATCTGGCACAGGGAGAGGTGATGGGGACAAGTGGGTGGGCTGCCACAGGGGTGCCCTGGGAAGAGCCGAAGCCCCTGGGGAGCCAGGGCTGGACGCGGGGATGGCGACTGGCGCCTGCTAAATTTAGAGCTCACTCAGGAGGAAAAAAAAAAAAAATAAAAAATTGCAGGCTCCAAATTTAGTCGCTTGCAGCTCCCACTCCATCGCGCTGCTGCTGACAACGCCCCTTCAGCCCCGGCACCCCAAATTCGGCACCTCCCGTTGGAGTCCCTGAAGATGGGGACCCCCCCACGCCTGGCCGGGAATCAGGGAACACCAGCGCACCCCAGGACCAGCCAGGTGTTTCATCACCATCTTTATTGGAGGCAAGCCCACAGCAGTCCAGGTGTACACAGCAACACGCGCTACGCTACGGACACCATTTCCATGCAGGCAACCACGGCGACGCACACAGGGGGAGGATGGGGCTGGGGCTCCCACGGGAATGGGGTACCCCAGCTCTCGGGGGTCCCGCAGCACAGCGCCGGCTTGGTGGGGTGCTCACACGCTGGCCCCGGTGCCTGGGGCTGGAGGGGGGTTTTGGGGGTTTGGCCGCTTCATCCCCCAGCCTTTGGGGCACACACAGGGCTGAGCTGGGGGAGAGGGAGGGGGATGGGGATGGGGGGGGCAGAGCCTTGTGTGCCCTTCAGCTGGGTGGCGTGTTCCTTCCTGGAGCCAGGGACAGCCGTGCTGGCACCCCAGCCCCTGTGGGTCCTCTCCTGGGCTGGAGACCTTTGCACCGTTGGACTAAGGAGGTCGTTAGCTGCCAGGCCCGTTGAAGCATGGCTTTGGCACGGCGGGAGCGGATCGATGCTGCGTCCCCCGGGGGGAGGTGGCAAGGACCGTCTCACTGATCATCACAAGGGGATGTCTCCATTGGAGCGTGTGGCTCTTGGCAGAGTGGTGCTGGTGTGTCATTGTCCTGTCGGCCCGGGGTGGTGGCCCTGGGCTCCCCGTGCCCTGCAGGACACGTGTCTGTGCATCTGCTCCCAGACCTTGCCTGGCTTTGAGCTCAAACCTGGGGCTGGTGGCTCTGCTGTCATGGTGGGCATGGGCACGGGCACGGATGTGGCACGGGTGCCTGCTTGCTTCCCCCAGCTCCGCCAGCCCTGGCAGCAAACCCCAGCAGAGACCTGAGCGCTACTCTTTGCCCGGAGCCCAGCAAACCGTGACCAGGTACAAGGAGCAGGGCTGTGGTGAAAACCGTTGCCGATTCTGTATGAGCACTTTCTGATCGGAGCCCTGGGACAACCCACTGGGCGGATGGAGGCCGAGCAGGCAGGGAAATGGAGCCAAACCTGCTGCTGTAAACACCTCTGACCTCGTCTGTTGTCACCAAACCCGCCCCGTACCTCCAGGCAAAGCTCTGGAGATGGCTGAGGCTTTTTTTTCCTTTCCCCCTTCCCAAACGCAGGGGCTGCAGGGCACGACTGCCATCAGGGAGGGAACAGAGGCCACTGGTCCGTGGGTCCCGGGGTTTATTTGGCATAGCTCCCATACGCTTCCACCTGGCTACTCATTAACGGCCGCCCCGGGGATGATGAGGAGGGTGGATTTATGCACCACAGGTGGAGCGTGCCCGTGTAAGCAGGTCCCAGCTTCAGCGAGCTGTGGTGATCTCCGTGCCTGCTGGTGGCACCTGTGCTCGCTCCGCAGCGCAGGGCTCCTTCCTCGTGGCTTCTGGGCTGCCGCCGGGCGCTCTACCTCAAGCACGGCCCCGGGAATCGCGTTGCACCTCACACCTACCCTCCAGCTCGCCCTCACCCTGCCCAGTGCTGGCACTGAGGGTAGGAGGAGAGGGAGCCACAGCAGCAACCTCCTGTGCCCCGGCTGAGGGGCACGTGTGGGTTGGAGCTCAACTGGGGCTGCCCTGGGGCACCGCCACCTCCTCCCGTGTCAGCAGGGCCCCATGGCCGCTGCCAGAAATGGCCCCAAGCTCGAGCTTGAACAGGCACACAACAGTACCGTCCCTGCCTGGGGAGGGTGACAAACAGCTCCCTTTCAGCTCACTGTTCACTCTGAAACCTAATGATGGCAGCACCCTCTGCACTGCCAGGGGGATGCTATTGAATGGGGACCAGCAGCATGAGGAGGGACCGGGCACTGGGTCACCGGGGAGGACAGGGTGGCTTGTCCCAGCTGGGACTCCCTGCCCTGTGCCAGGGGCGTAGTGGGGACAAGCAGAAGTTTTCCTCCCTGCAGCAACACCCAGCTCCCAGTTTGCCCCCAGTGCCACAGGGGCTTCCACCAGACCGGAAAGAGCTGTCTGGGAGCAGGGGCCGATTTGGGAGCCAGCATTCCCCCACGCAGGGCCACTGCAGGAGGCAGCGGGTGCCCGCAGAAGTAACCAGCAGCCCTTTCTATGGGCTGGTTCTGCCAACTCCCGGCTCCTGGGAGTGCTGTGAAGCGAGGCACGCATCCAGACCACCACTTCCTCCATGCGTTCGTCCATTTTCTGGTCCCCATCGCATCCTGGGGAGAAGCTGTGTCTGGTCTGGTGGGGGACACATGGGTGATGTGTCCACAGATGCCGCCAAAACCTGCCCAAGCATACCAGAGGCAGCGCTGGACACCACGGCGAGACCATGGGCCTGGTGAAGCACATGAGAAGATGTGTACAAAGGTGTGCAGGGGACACTTCCATGTGAGAAGAGCTTCCGGATGTCTGTCCCCAGGGTCCCCAGCCCCTGGCACAGGCTGGTAGGCTTTAGGAGAGAGGAAAATCAACATGGAAGGAGGTGCCATGGGGTACATCCAGCAGAGAAGGGAGGTGGAGTTTGTGTCCAACCTGGGCTCCTAAAAAGAAGGTGACCCCCAAAGTCCCCTAAATAAATACATAAATATGACCATGAAGCCCAGAGCCAAGGCGTGGGGGTTTCTCAGGGTCAGCAGCTCCTTCCCAAGTCCCGTTTTGGCCATTTCCATGTCAAAATACAGTTTCCTTCCGTCCACCCCTGTGCTTGTACTCACGGCCCAGGCACCGTCTGTCCCCAGCCTGTCCCATGCCTCGCGGCTCCCGGTGCCGGCAGCGAAGGCTTAAAACCCATCCCAGAAGTGCTAGCCAAAGGCATGGCAAAGACCGTCTCTTCTAGGCTTAAGAAAATAAATAACTTCTCCAACGTGCTAGGGTTGGTGGACAGAAAGCCAGTGCAGCAAAACATCGAGTGTCCTTCAAGAGGATTAAAAATAAATAAGTGAAGCTCGGCGTTTTCTCGGGAGCACGTTCATTTGCAGCTCTGCCGGGGTGGGCTGGTGAGGGGGAGGTTATTTAAATAAAGGGAAAAAAAAAAAACCCAGGCCTAGTGCTGCTCCGGTGAACATGATCCCCGTGCGTTGGCCTGCCTTCGCCCACCACTTCCATGCTGGCTGGAGAAGACGCTTGTGGTGGTTGGGAAGGAGCCTCCAACACCTTCCTAGGGCAAGTCATCCCCGCCAGGCTTGGGGTGTGTGTGTGTGTGTGTCTGTTTTCTTTCCCCACTGCAGAGTGGGGATTTGGGGACCCCCCAGCAGCAGGCGGCTGACCGGGACACTGGCTGCCTCTGCGCCGCAGCTCCTTCCATGCTGTTTAGTCTCGAGTTCGGTTTCTCCTCTTCAGGAAGAAAAAGCTGCTCTTCTGGGGGGGGCCCAGCAGCATTGGCACTTGGCTTTTATGTGTAATTTTGACCTAAAAAGAAGTGAAGAACCCAGCTCAGTAAGGGGTTCCCAGGCTTTGAGCCCCACCCTGGGCAGCCCCCATCCCGGGGAGTGACCCGAGCAAGCCGGGAGCAGCTCAGCACCGAGGCGAGGAGCCGCTGCCGCCCCCCCCAGCCAGGGCATTAAAGGCTTTGCTGCATGGGAGTACCAGCTCTGGAATCACATCCAGATTTCTCCTCCAGGCAAGCTGCCTGTGGGATGGTGGGGGACCTCCCTGCCTGCCCTGTCCCGCCATGCTGCCAGCCCCTGCCCGCCCCGGCTGCCCACGGAGACTCACAGTGCAGGACGGCTGCATCCAGGGCTCCCCGTCCACCTGCATGGGCAGCAGCTTGGACGTCCTGCAAGGCACAAAGAGAGGGAATGTGGGGTGACACAGCTTTCACCATTGGTCAAGCGCTCAGCCGGGACGGGGACACGTACCTGATGGTGACGGATGAACACTGGGCCAGTCTCTTCCCAGCGCTCTTCAACCCCGTGTAGATCTGCCCCATCTCCATCGCACCCTCCAGCCCCACCACCTCCAGGAGGTGGTGGCTGAGGTCTGCAAGAGAGAAGGAGCTGAGTCGGTCCCCCCATTCCCGGGGATCCCCGCTTTCTGCTCTCATCCCAAACATCAAGGCCAGCACAGCAGTGGCAGCCTGGATCCCCACCAGCCCCTCGACCACTTGTGCAGTGTTGTATGAAATGATGGCAGACCAGCCCCCACCCCGGGGTGATGTGGCCCCCTGGAAGCTGAGTTATATGGGGGAATCCTCCCCAAGAGGGATCTGTTCAAATCCCAGGGCATCACCCCGTTTTCCAGCTCCTCCTGCTGCCAGCAAAGGCACCTGACACCGGGGCAACGCGCTCCATCTCTCATTCCCTTCAGGGTCCTGGCTTCACCCACAGTGGACACCCCTCACCCCCCTCAGGAGAAGCCCCCCCAGCCCTCCCATCCCCTCTTGCCCACCCGCACCTGCCCAGGGGACCAACCGTGCTCCCTGCTGCCTGTTCCCATGGGCTCTCCCAGCGAGGGACAGCCGGTGACAACCCGGGGTGGCCAGTGACACCACTGCCCTGGCAACCATGCAGCAGGGGGGCTCTTTCCCACCCCAGCCCTGAGCTGCGGCAGGAGAGGGGTAGAAAATAGGAGCATCCCCTCTTGCCCACCCGCACCTGCCCAGGGGACCAACCGTGCTCCCTGCTGCCTGTTCCCATGGGCTCTCCCAGCGAGGGACAGCCGGTGACAACCCGGGGTGGCCAGTGACACCACTGCCCTGGCAACCATGCAGCAGGGGGGCTCTTTCCCACCCCAGCCCTGAGCTGCGGCAGGAGAGGGGTAGAAAATAGGAGCATTTGGCTTATTTTGCTGGCTGCTTTCTAAACCACCGCTCTCTGCTGGGGAACCCTGCCAGCCTTTTGGGCTGCCCGTGCTCTGCCCCTGACCGTCGGGATGGCTCCGGTGGCCACAGCAGCAGGGACAAAATGCCAGGCGGGGCACAGCATGGGGACTCACGCCTGCAGGTGACGGGTCCCATCCGGGCACCCCCTGAGCCGTCACCCCCAGAGGGTGGGGGAGAGGTAGGGGGGGGGGCGCGGGAGCCATGTCCTCTCCGGCCACCAGGTGGGCAGAGCCATCCTCCTTCACCAGCTTGGCCAGATTGTTGTTGGGGTCACACCGGCACCCCAAAAGGCAGCGAGCTGATAGCAACCCCTCCAGAGCTATTCATAGAATCA
>NW_009650252.1:473592-477262 GCF_000708025.1 Charadrius vociferus
TTGGAGCCGCCGTACATGCTGGGGATGTTGAGGACGGCGATACCCTCCAGGGACGTGTTGCTCAGGTCGAGCAGGGTTCCGTCACACTGCCGGGCACACGGGCAGTGTCAGGCCATGGGGCCGGGGGGAGCTGGTGCCCGGCATCATGGAGCCCAGACTCCTCTCCCCACCTGCCCACCAAAGGAGCGGGGACATCGAGCGCGGCATGCCACCGGACAGTCCCCAGAGCAAACGTGTCCCAGGGTGGTAGGGGCAGCCCTGGGGCTGGAGGTGCGAACAAATACCCCCCCGGCTTTGCTTTTCTAGGGCTGACAACCACCCCCTCCCCTTCCCCGTGCTACTTTACCCTCTATTTCAACATGAATTTTACTACACCTCCGAGATGGCAGTTCCAAAAAGCAACTTCCTATGGGAGCACATCAAACCTTGGCTGGTCTTGGTGCTGTGACCCAAAATAGGAGGCAATACCACCTTGGCCCTGGAGCGACCTCCAGCCAAGCATCTCCAGCACGTGCTCCCCCACCTCCCCTTCTTCAAATTGACCCAAAAGAATCAGAAAGCCCAAAAACTAACTCAGGCCAGTTTGTCTTCAAGTACAATTTGAAAAGGAGAAACGAGGTTGGAAGGAAAAGATAGGAAAGGTGTCAAAGGAAAAATGTCAGGTTTGGAGAGAAAACCACAAGCCAGCAGGCAGAACTGGTGTTCCGGGGTTTGCTGGCGTACAGCAGGACTGCCCCATCTGAAAATTCCCTGTAAAAGGTAAAATTATCTGTTGCCTGCGGCTTTCCCACACGACCGGGAGCAGCAGCCATGGAAATGCATTTTTTAACTTCAGCTCTTCTCGCTGTCACGATACCCAGACGATGCTGGATCCTCTTTCTAGATACCTCTGGAGGAAGCGGCCGCTTTCCCATTCAACTGTATTTTCTCTAGAGCATCTGTATTTTCCTTTACGCATCTGCTGTCTACCTGCCACGCACCAGCACCTTATTTCCTTGCATTTTGGTGATGCGAGGGCATTTCTGCCCTCTCTTGCTTGGCCAAGAGGAATGTGAATGGGCTGATGAACCCCTGCTGCTGCCTTGACTCCAGTTGTTTTCCCTCTAGCGAAGAGTGATGGTCTTGAGCTTATTTCTAATACGCTGTCAGTAGGCGCTGAGCCCCGGCACTGGGCATGCACACAAGCAAGGATCTCTGTATGTTCAGATCCGCTCTGCCTCCCCTCATGCTCCGAGATCTTATTTTTAGCCTCCTGTTGAAAGCAAAAGGCAGGAATCTGCTGGTTTGGGAGTGAAAAGCTGCCTCTCTGAGGCTTGTAAAGGATGTAAATCCTTTCGTTCTCAATACATTTTAATGATATTATGATTTGTGGGAACAGACCCTAACGCTCTGAGCAGCGGATACCGAGCGAGAGGGCTCCAATTCCTCGTGGGATGGACAACACATCCCACGCCTGGCCCAGCCAAGCATCTTTCCTGCCCACCCGTGAGGTGGCAGGTACTGACTTGGCGGCGGTGGGATGGGAGCGAGTCGGCTGCCCAGGGCCGTTGGATTTCCAGGGATGCTGTGGGAGCCCGTTCCTGCCCAGGGCCATGCAGGGCAGGCAGGACCACGCTGCCCACGCACACACGTGTGCAGGGAGCGATTTCTCCCCGCATTAGCCCTCCCCTGTTAGTGTGCCAGCGAGCTACAATGGGCTCTTTGAGCAGGGGCAGCTGACGGCGCGCTGGCAGCGATGCTGGAAGTAGAAATTTGCAGCTGGGGAAAAAGCAAATTCATTTCCAGGAGCTGTAGGGGAAGGAGTGCCAATTTCCAAAACAAAACTGCCATTTCTCTGCAAGGCTGACAGTTGCCTGGGAGCCGGAGGGAGGACAGGCTGCCGCTTTCAACTTCAAATACTGCAGGATTAACGCTTTCCTGCCGGCATGGCGCAGCCGGCGCTGACACGGGCTGTGCGGGGCCACCTCGCAAGGGGCAGGAGGGCACCTCGCGCCCATCTCCGGCAGCATCAAACCCCGCGCACACGGGATTCATCCACGCTGGGACGTTGGCGCGCGGCCGGGGAAGGGGGTGAGGTGGCCATACCCCCTGCTCCCATCCCTTCCCACCAGCTGCCGAGGGCACGGCTACCCACTTCGGGCTTTGGGAATGGCTGAAACATCCCGTGGCAAAACAGGCTTCAAACTCCTGAAAATCACAGGCAGAATGCCCACAGCTGCACCACCGGCTCCCTGGGCTCTGCCCACTGCCGGCCACCCTGCGCCCACCGCCTGGTCCGGCTCACGCCAGCCCTTCGCAGGGAGCGATGGTCCCCCCCCGCCTCCCCTCACCCTCAAGCCTAAGTTATAAAAGGGTCGTTTATCCAGAAATAAAGGAGAGGCGGAAGTTTACAGCAAAACACAGCCCAAACCCCCCCCCCAGCAGTGTGAGTGAAGAAATGACAGCGCTCTTAGCAACCACAGGCCCTCCTCCCCGCTCTAATTAAAGGCTGTTTCCATGTCATCCAACGAGGGCTGGGAGCAGGCGCGGAGTTTACAGAGAATATTCCAGGCACGCTCTCAAATACAGCTGGAAAGGGGGGAAAAATACAGGGCTATTCTTCTGCCTGCAGCTGGCCGGCTTCGCACCAAGCACCACGCAGTGGAAGAGTGGGTCCTGCCAGCCACCGCATCCTCCTGCCATCCTACGGGGTCAAAGCTGCCCTGCGGCACCCTCTCCCCAAACAGCCAAAAGCCCTGCCCGAGGGACCCGTGGGTGACAATCCCCCAAAAAGCCTTTTTGTGCCTCAACTGGGGGCAGGGACCATCCCGGGAAACCCACCTCCACCTCGATGTAGTCGTGGAGCTTCTTGCAGGTGGCAGCAAAGGTCTCTGATGTCCCGAATTCAAAGTACCACAGCTTGTTCTTCATCCTGGGGCACAGAGCAGCATCAGCATCCCGCTCGGAAGCGGCATCAGCATCGCGCTCAGGAGCATGCCAGAGGCAGGATGGGCTGCCAGAGCCTTTCTGGAGCCATTACGATGGGGACACAAGCCATTGACTGGGACACAAGCCTGGGCAGGGACCACCAGTAGCACGGCCCCAGGGAGCTGTGCTGTGGGACAGGGGGTGGCTCAGGTGGACCTGGCTCTGACACCCTGTGAGGGGCAGGGTGGGGGCTCTGTGTGGTCCCTCAGCATGGGATGGAGCGCCTCCACTGGCTCCCAGCAGAGCTGAGCGTGGGCTGTCGTGTCTCAACAGGGCTGCCAGGGACAGGGTACCCCATGGTGGGGATGTCCCCTGTCTCAGCACCCTGCCAGGCAGCCCTGGACCACTGTTCATCCCCTGCATCCCTCGCTGCACGGGGCTTTGAGGGGGAGCCGTGAGCTCAGGGGAGCTGAATTTCAGAGCAGAGACCACTTTGGTCCACTTGGGGTTTTTCTCGCAGGTATTTCTGAACATGGGCCCAGGGGTGGCAAGCCACAGCTTCACTGCCGTCTCGCTGTTTCCACACACCCCGAGCAGGGCGAGAGCGAGCTGCAACCTGCTGCCTGCCCTGCCCTTGCTGCCTGCCCTGCTCCTGCCGCTCCTGGAATTCGGTGCTAATTACAAAGCACAAATGAACGGAATTGGGCGCACGGCCAAGTTCGAGCAGCCTACGGGGCCCGAAGGAGCACCTCGGATGCCCACC
>NW_009650252.1:477570-499237 GCF_000708025.1 Charadrius vociferus
TGGAGGCGTCCTGCGGGGAGAGGGAGCGCAGGGACATCGGTGGCATGGCAGGGAAATAGAAGCCCCCCCTGCTCTGCGCCCCACCAGCACACGCCAGGATAAGGGGGCTCAGCTCTTCGCCCTCGCTACCAGCCCCCGTGGGACCGGGACGCAGCACAGGGGCTGTGCCGGGGTGATGGAGGCACCCTCAGCCTGGCTGCTTGCAGAGCGTTGAAGGGGCTCATTAAGCGAGACATAATTAGCACACTTGGCCTCCTTCCCTCATCACAGGGGCTCTGCATGGAGGTGGTGCTGAGGGAGGGAGGAAGGGCTACTGGCGGGGCAGCAGGGACACCCCAGGAGCCAGCACCCCCACAAATCCCCTGGCAGGGTGGCATCTCTCCTGGAAACCCATCGCAACCTCTCCTGTGCAGGTTGGGGGCTGTTTAAGCCCGACTCGGAAGCTGTCACCAAATGCCACCTGCAGTGACACCCCCTGAGCTGATGTGACACTAGAAGCATCCCGCAGCACGGCCACGTGGGTGACCCATGTCAGGTACACCGCTCAGGCACCGGTGGCCCAGGATGAAACCACTGCAAGCCCCCTGGAAGAGAAGCACGTTCCACTCTGCTGCTCCCAGGATAGACCCCCGGGGCTGGGGAAAGCCCCCGTGCCACAGGGCAACCATCCTCCCCGGGCTCCCTAACCTCCCTGGGACAGGAAAACATGGGGGAACGTAGGTCCGAGCACCAAAGCGGGGTTTTGCAGATGGGTGCCGTCTTGGCAAAAGCTTCAGGTGGGCTGTCCAGTGGATCTCATCCCGTCCCCGGGACCTCAAACTTCCCTGAACCTCATTTAAGCTCCTCACACACTTGCTCTTGCAACATTCCCAGCTGAGAAGAGAGAAATTCCATGCCTCTTTACGCATTCAAGTGCTGCCACTACAAATGAGAATAGAATCATAGGTTTACGTTGGAAGGGACCTTGAAGATCATGAAGTTCCAACCCCCCTGCCATAGGCAGGGACACCTCCCACCAGTCCAGGTTGCCCAGGGCCACGTCCAGCCTGGCCTTGAACACCTCCAGGGATGGGGCCTCAACAACCTCTCTGGGCAACCTGTTAGAAGCAGAAAAACAACCCCAGGAGGCAAAGGGAGGTTGGGAACATGAGCAAGGAAGAGCAGGGAGGGAGAGTCCCTGGTTTGGGAGACCCAAGCTCAAACGTAGAGTTCCAGCACACACTTCGAAAGGCTTTTATGGTCTCTCTGGGATGTCACCAGGAACCAGCCCCTGCTCCCGGGAATTAACTCGGGGCTGGCTCAGAAGAGGGCTAAGGATGAGTCTAGGAGGAGACGGGGAGGGCAGGGTTGGGGGCTGGCATCCCTTGAGTGCACCCACTGGGCTGGATTGCTTCATGGCAGCCGAGGCATTTCCCACCGCCTGTGTGGGTAACGCCACTGGGAATCCACTGATCCGGGTGGGTTTGAGGCTGTGGCTGTGCTGGAGCAACAGCTCCCATGCTCCACTCCCCTCTGGAGCTCTTCCCTCTGCTTTGCCGTGGCCGGGGGGCTCTGGTGGGCATGGCACCCTTCGGCCACCTATTACTAGCCCTGTGCTGTGCCCCTCTCTCCAGCTAAAATGCGCGTGTGCTACACCCTGGGCTGCCATCCGGACCTATCCCTGTCCCCCAGACCCATCCCTGCTCCACTCAGTACTCACCACCCCGATGGAGAAGTAGTTGTTGATGATGGTGGATGGGACAGGGTCTCCATTGGCCTCTCTGTCACTGGGAATGACGTCTATCTGCCAGCGGTCCAGCATCACCTCTGTGCTGTGCTCGATGTCCTTCAGGACCTTCATCAGGTTGCCTCCTTCATAGCCTGTAAGGAAAACAAGGTGGGTGTCTGGGGAGGATGAAGGAGAACGAAGGGCCATGTCACATGGAGCCAGAGGCAGTTGGGTGCCGAGTTTCCAGGGCAGCTGCTATGGCACCAGCGAAATGCCCGGCTCATCCTTGCAGCGGCGGCAGATTTCACCTAAAGACACGGCTCTCCCAGATGAAACGAGATGCAGCCCTGAAAGGTGGGAGGGGTCCCCGGGACAGCACCCACCCAGCCGCACCGGGTGGTCCTCATGGGCCAGCCGCCCCTTGGGCGATGCTCGCCTGGGCTCACCTCCTCCCCAGCGCAGGCACCGGGCCAGGTCATTGCCCGTTCCCAGGGGCAGGACAGCCACCGGCGGGTGCTTCACCAAGTTCGCCTTGTCTGCAATTCAAAAGAAAGAGAGGTTTGGGGCTGAAAGGGCTCATTCCCTTCTCCTCTCCATGTCCCTCTTCGGCTGGCACCCCAGGTGGGGGGAGCCTGGGGGCGATGCTGTTGGTCCTGCTCTCGCCAGGGGAATATTGGGAACCCGGGGCTGATTGCCAAGGACACGGGCGGATGATGCTCTGCTGGAGTCACTCCTCGCTCACCTATGCAGTCCAGGATCCAGCCCACCGTGCCGTCCCCTCCGCAGGCCAGGACGCGGAAATCCGGAGTGTCCCGAAAAAAGCTCAACCTGGAGAAAGCCAGGAGAGACAAGGGGTGATGTGGGGGAGCAGGGACTGGCGGGGGGGGGCAGAGGATTAGCATCTCCGTACCCTGGCGCGGGCCCGCCGCGGTCCAGGTTGTACACTTGGCGTGGATTGAGCAGGTAGTGAAATTTCCGGAGGACCCTGGGGAAAGAAAGGAGTGATGGATGCCGCAGGGGCGAGTCCTGCTCTGGGAGTGATGCTGGGGCAGCCGGAGGGACCGGCAGCTCCTGATACTGGGGGGATGCTCTCCCCAGGCAGGACCCCACCTACCGCTCCCCTTGCCTTCCTCCGCTCTTGGGGTTCACAAGCACCAGGAGGGGGTGTGTCCCAGGCCGGGGGCTGATCTGGAGGGCAGAAAGGGCGGCTGCGAACATCTGGCCGCCATGGGGCTCGGCACGTACCCAGGACATAGCTTCCCAGCAGCCCAACGCGGCATCCTACCTGCAGACCTTGCCCTTCTACCGTGGTGGAGTTGAACTTGAAGCCCTGGCTGTCCTCGGGGCTGGTGCTGGCAGGGGAGTCGCTCTCCGATCTCCGGCAGTGGGACTGCCTGTCCTTTGGGGAACAGAGGTGCGGATGCGCGCGCCGCCCCGAGAAGGCAGTGCCGAGGGAGGCAGGTCAGCCATGGCCATGCCCTGCCGGCTCCCTGCTGCCCGCCCAGCGGCAAGGAGGGGGCACCTACCAGGACGACAGGGCAGATGTAGGAGGGCAGCAAGATGTGGTCCCGCAGCGGGCCCCCGTCGCACTCCGGCTTCACGTGGGAGGCACATTTGTTATGGAGCTGGAGGGGAATGGGAGGAAAGGACGTCGGGCAGGGGACACCGGGTCGGTGCTGGGTGCAGCCCAGGCTCCCAGCATCCACATACTCACAGTGACTTGGCACCAGACGCAGTGCAGGCCGGTGATGCCCTGGTAGCACTTGATGCTCTTATGGCATCTGTCGCACTTGACGGGGGAATTGCCCTCGATCCAGGTGTGCTGCATCACCTGCAAGGCACGGGGGGGAGGAGGGCACTGTGGGCGCAGCACTCACCGACCCACCGGCATCTCCTCTCCGCTAAGGGCTGCTGCCGTGATTTTCACCATGCAGGGATGCTGGCTGACCCAAATCAGCCCCTCACAGGGCCACCTTCCCTCCCTGCTGCTCCACACAGCACATCGGGGCCACCCATTCCCCACCCAGAGCTGCGGCAAACCTCGGGGCCAGGGGTCCTGCGGGTCTCCCGGGGGATGGAGCCCACCCTGCCAGGCTCTGGATGCTGGGAATGCCCACGAGCTGCTACCCAGGGGAAAATCCAGGGCAAAAAGCCATGGGGGACCAGGGCAGGAGACTGAGGGGCCAGCGCAGTGCTGCCTCCAGGGAGGCTCTACAGGAGACCCACCAGCTCAGAAACGTGCCAGCCGCCTACTCACGCTCGTGTTTCTCTTGGATTTCACGTAGGTGCTTATGCAGGAGGCGATGTCTTTGGACACGCACCTCTCGTGGACGGTGTACTTGCAGACTGGCGGGAGAGAAGAAGGTGGTGAGCATTACCCCTTGGCACGGTCGCTGCCCCCTCCCTGCTCACCCCAGGCACCCGCAGGGCTCGACCAGTCCTCGCTCCCTGGGGCACAGGGATGGGGTGGGAGCCAACGGCTTGGGGGTGTGACGGTCTGGCAAGGGTCCACGACTCACAGGAGCAGCAGAGGCCCTGCTTGCGGACCCCCAGCAGCATGGTGCGGCAGAAGTTGCAGTAGGCAGGTTTCTTGAAGTGCTTCAGCCTCCAGGCGTGCTGCCCATCATCCTTCACATTCTGCAGGGCAGGAGAGCGGAAGGCCAGGGGGGTCACTCCTCTGCCGGGGGTCCTAACCCACCACTGTTATCAGCTTTTCATCCCATAAAAGCCCCCAGTGTGGCTGTGGGAGTTCGCTCCCAGCAGGACCACTGGCTGCCCCTGCTCCCCGCTGTTTCCCCGAGCATCCCTGCTGCCGCATCCTCCCATTCCCTGGGCACATCCAGCTCCAGGCACCGAGCTCCGGCTCCCCATGGCCCCTTGGCACAGCCCGGCTTGCAGGGATGCTCTGCCAGTGGCCAACGGGAAGGAGGTGACTCCGTATCTGGGGTCAGGTCACTGCCATCATGGGGTGACCAAAGCAAACTGCTTGCATCTGGGTCTGGGCACGAGCCACTTAAAATTGCCCATTTTCTTGAATCTTCCTGCCAGAAAACCTGTTCCCACCCCCCGCCCCGGCCCCCCGCCACCTTTCCGTGGGAAGCAAACACCCAGCTGAGCAAATCACCAGGGGAGCAAAACCCCAGATTTTCCCTGCAAGCTGTCATCTGATGACCAGGAACGCACCTCGATGAAAGGCAGCCCAAAAGGATGAAAAAAACCCCACAGGGAAATAAGGGGGGGCTGTCCCAAACCACCCCACCTCTGCTCCTTGAAGCTCACCCCCGGAGAGGCACTGGGATTTTAGGTGCTCATCTCATTTTTTGATTAACTATTCATCGAACCGGGGCACGCTACGATCCCAAGGAGCGAGCCCAGCCTGCCCGGGCATGGTGGCTGGCAACAACCGCAGCTCAAAATGGAGCTTGTAAAGATTTCGGGAGGGCAAAGGCCGGTCAGCAGAGGCAGGGTTGGACGGGCGTGCGGCGCGTTGCTGGGGGTAGGGTGCCCTCCCGTGGTCCCTGTGCACCCTCCAGCGCCGCCAGCGCCGAGCTTTCCTCCGGGAGCGGGCACAGCGGCTAGATGCGGCCAAAGCAGGTCCCCATGCAGGCACTCACCGTCTCCATCCCCAGGAGGACCAGTAAGGGGATGGTGGTCATGCCACCCCGGATCCACTCCTCCAGCGTCACAGTCCCATCATGGTTGTAGTCGATCTCCTCCATCATCGCCTTCAAGATCTGGAGGAGATGCGGTGAGACAGCGATGCTGCCTGTGAACGCTGGCTGCCAAGACCCCCCGCCGACCCCCCAAGCCCCGGCACTCACAGGCTTCAGCTCGGTGGAGTCCCACTCCAGGTACTCGGCCACGTGCACCATCTGGTTGATGATACGATCCAGCTCCTGAGCACAGAAAGATGATGGCGCCTGGCACTTAGGGACGCTTCGGGCATGAGCGGAGTGTGCAGCCTCAAGCCCCCAAACTGGGGACATATGAGGTCTATGACCCTGATACATCCAAGGTTGTCCCGGACCCCCTCCCGCACAGGGGGCCAGTGACACCCCACTTCTTGGTGGGTGCTGGGTGCTGCTTTCTCCTCTGCCAGAAAACCTGCAGTGGGTTTTCCCTCGGAAAAACTGCTCTGATACAACAGATTTTTTACTTGCAATGAGTTTCAAGTGGGATACCCAAAGGACAAAGAGAAGAACATCCCAGGGAGGGGGAGGGGGGGGATGTTGTGCACGATTTTTTCCTTTGCTGAAACACCGTGACCTGATGTAGAGCTACAATTACTGGTGAGTGGATTTTCTGGAGCTGCTGCCGGACGCTGCAGGGCTGCTGCGCCGCTGCCTTCCTCCTCCTCCCTTCCCACAGCCCTCTTTTAGCTCAGAGTGCCTCGCTGGGGGAGCAGGCACCCCAAAAGGGCCCTGCGTGTCTCCAGCACCCCCAGCGGCCCTGGCTCTCTCTCCCGAGGGAAGGCTCACCGAGCTGTCCAGGAGGCCATTTCCATCAGTATCGTAGAGGCGAAACATAACTGGAGGGAGAAGAGAAGCCGGTGGCCGGTTAGAGCCCAGCACTGGGGCACCCCATGCTCGGTGCGAGGGCTGTGGGATGGGGGTCCACAGTCCCAGGGTCCCACTTACACTCCAGCTTGTCCTCTGCCCTTCCCCTCTCCAGCAGGGACAGGTAGCAGACGATGTCCTTCAGATGGACCACCTGGGCCAGGGGGGCAGGGGACGGCGGGGGGGCGGCTTTCAGGGAGCTGTGGCTCTTCCGCAGGCTGAAGGGTAACCTCTTCTCCATGCTCCGCGTGCCTGCGGGCAGGGAGCAGGGGATGAGGGCCACGCACAGGGGGACAAGGAGCCGTCCCCAGCTGGGATACGGGGCTGGCAGCACGTGCAAAGTCCAGGGCAGGGACCCATTTGGCGTGGGGCGGGCAAGGTGCAGAGGATGTGGGGCTGGGTGCCATGGCAGGAGCAGGGCTGGGCACATGATGGGGACACAGGGATGGGTGCCACGGCAGGAGCAAGGCTGGGCACACAGTGGGGACATAGGGAGAGGTGCCATGGCAGGAGCAGGGCTGGGCACACAATGGGGACACAGGGACAGGTACCACGGCAGGAGCAGGGCTGGGCACATGATGGCCACGGCAGGAGCAGGGCTGGGCAGATGATGGGGACGCAGGGGTGGGTGCCACGGCAGGAGCAGGGCTGGGCACATGATGGGGACACAGGGATGGGTGCCACGGCAGGAGCAGGGCTGGGCACACAATGGGGACACAGGGGCAGGTACCACGGCAGGAGCAGGGCTGGGCACATGATGGGGACACGGGGATGGGTGCCATGGCAGGAGCAGGGATGGGCATTGCCAGTTGGTCCCCGGCACGCAGACCACCGCACCTCCGGCACTGTGGATGCAGGTGGGATGAGTGCTGGGACCCCACGGGGACTTCCCCTGCCGCAGACAAGCACCCAGCCGGAAGGAGCAAGAAGCTCGGCTGGTGGCGGGGCGGCTCGCCGGGGTGCCAGGACAGCCCACGCTGCCGGCGGCAGCCTTTGGCAGATGGCTGCTCCTGGCAGAGGGGCCCTTCCCAACGCTCCGCTCCTCGGTGGCTGGCAGGAGCGGGGCTGGAGGCAGCCGTGACTCACCGCTCCAATCGCCCCTCACCAGGAGATGCTGCCAGGTAATTAAGACATTGCCCGGCTCTGCAGGATGGGACCAGCGGCTTAAGTTTGCAAAGCAAAGGTGTCAAGATGCCAGGAACCCACCAAGTTTGGAAGGTCACCATCACCACACTGAGGACCTGACCAGCTGCACCGCCAAGGCAAAGCGCAGCTCCACGGGTTGGAAAACCAGGGAGGGCTTGTCACTGCCGGTGTCCCCTGTGGAGCCCCAGCCAAGCTCACCTGGCGACTGAGGGCTGAGCAGGGATCCGGAGGAGATCTTCGAAGAGCCCGAGGAGTTGTGAGCAGAAGGAGTGCCAGTGGTGGACTTCTGGGAGGACGACCTGGACCAGCTGGGGGAGGCGTTGGCAATCGACGCTGGGGTGAGGGATGCCGGCTGCGGCTCAGCCGCATTGCTGTGGCAGCTCTTGGGCTCAGGCGTGTGTCGTCCCAGGGCACTTAGGAGCGTTTTCCCATTGATCCCTGCAAAGCCGACAGACACCGGTGGGCAGTGTGACAGCAGGGCGCCCGTGCCCAGCAAAGCCCTTCCTCCAGGAACCCTGCCTGGGTGCTCGTCGCTTGCCCTGGGTCTTCTTTGCTAGCCCCAAAGCAGGCTAGCATTCCAACCCCAGAGCTCTCTGAGTGGCCCTTCACCCTCCTGCCTGGCGCAGTTGTTCCCAGTAGCGCTCCGGTCCCCAGATGCTGGCCACCATGGTGCTTGGGACCAGGCAGGGAGGACGTGGTCCCCCGCCACCGTGCCCCACCATGGCAGCTGAGCACCAGGGGAGGGTTCTCCCTGTTCTTTTGCAGTTTATAGTCCTTTCAGCATATGTCTCCACGTGCTGCGAATCCAGCCGGGCAGGGGCCGGGGATGGCAGAAGCTGGGTGCCTGGCACACATCCCCTGCTCCGGGTGCAGCCGCCTGCTCGGTGGCCACCAGCACCAGTACCTGTGACAGGGGCGCAGGCCACCTGGGTCTGGATGGAGATGCCGGCGTCGAGTGACTTGGGCTCTGAACGCGCGGAGGAAAGGGAGGAGTCAGTGCCATGGTGCCCTGTGGGTCCCCACCCCCCGGGAAAGCCTTCTCCTCCCTGGAGCAGAGCAGGGGTGCGGGAGCCCATCCATCGGATGCTGGGCTGGGTGCTGGCCCCAATGCCACCCACTGCGGGTGCCCCCCAGCAACCTTGGTCCCATGGGGCAGCGTGGGAGCGAGTCCACCGTGCCACGGCGTGCCTGGCTGGGCGGCGGGGACTGGGCTGGCTCACCGAGGGTGGTGAGCTGCGAGACACCGGGGCTCTGGCGCTGGGTCTCGGGGGAGGCTTGGTGTATCTTCCGCTTGAAGGAGGTGAAGAGGTGTTGGCAAAGCTCTTCAGGCACGTCCGCCTCCAGGTAGGTCTTCATGAAGAGGCGAAAGCCCTCGTAGTCGATGGGCTGGGGAGGGGACAGAGAAGGATGGTGGAGGTGACCCGGGCACGCCATGGGGGTGCGGAGCTGCTGGTGGAGGGGGTTCTGTGCCCTGGGCCCCCCTCACCAGGCACATTAACTTCCCAAAACCACTCGGCTTCCCAGATCCCAGCAGTGGGATATAACCTAAAGGGACCCAGAGGCAGCAGGGCCAGAAATCCCTGGTGCCAGCTGGCTGCTGGGGGCTAGTGCAGCTGAGCCAGGCCAGCGGCCATGGGAGCAGGGAGGGGAGCCGCAGCAGACGGGGTAGGAGCTGAGGGAGGGCAGAGCTGGGGCGGGATGGCAGTTACGGGTGGTGGGGCAGCAGCCGCCTCACCTGCCTGGGGGTCTGCAGCTAGCGGACCCCTGCAGATGGCTGCAGGGGCAGGAGGTTCTGCCAGAGCCGGGTGCTCAGCAAATGATTGAGGAATTAAATACAGCCCTTCTGGCACAGCCGAAGGAGGCTGGGGGTGCTGGAGATAGAGGGGTGTAACGAGCTGTGCTCTGAAAGCCTCCCGCTCCCCCCGGGGCAGGGCACTGAGCAGTGGGACCCTCCAGCCTACCCCCACCCCCCCGGGACTATCATCCTCCTGAGGTCTCCTCGCCTCCTCCTTCCCCGCTGGGCATCCCTGTCGCATCAGGACGTTGCCTTCCCAACGGTGTTCGTGGCCCCAGCTGGAGCCAGGGTCCTGTGGTGCCCTTGAATAGCGGGGTCGTTTTGCTGCCCCTTCTCGCCACGTTCAGCCCACCGATTTTTTTTGTGTTTCGCCTCGTTTCTTAGTGATTACATCCCCCATGCAAGGCTCCGTCCTGCTGGTGCACTAATAGGTCTCTCTGAAAGCACCGCTTGGAAAAAATAACCCCAACCTTCCCCAGGCGAGAGCGAGAAGGCACAGGGCCTTCCCCATCCCCATGCTGGCAACACCAAAATCATTTGCTTTTAGGGGAAGAGAGAGTAAATCCCTCCCCGCTTCTGCCTGGCAAGGAGACGCCTCAATCGCTGCAGCCAGCGTGGGATGGCAGCGCAGCCGCGGGGTCCCAGCAGCATCGGTGGGATGGAGTGGGATGGTCCCATGGCAAGCCTGCTCCCTGGGGTGGCCAGGGACCGGGAAAGATACTCGCTGTGTGTGGGAACACCTTTCCCAGTCCTGAGAGCACGGTCATGGGGAGAGACAGGGGGCAGACAGGCAGACCCGCCTCCTCCTGGCTGCGTCTAGCTGGGGAAACTGGGCCGGGGGAGCTGGTGGGGGGCTGGGAGCTGCCAGCAGCATGGGGGGAGGCTGGAGGGGACAGGGCCATACCTGTTCGGGGTTGTACCTCGAGAGGACGCCGTCCCCGTGGAACTCCTCCAGGACATCCTTGAGCTTCTTGGTGGAGTCTGGGGGGACAAGGGCATGGCACTGAGCACAGCGCCAGCAAGCCCCCTTTGCCCTTATGCCACCAGGAGCATGGTGCAGACGGGTTTATCTGCTGGGTATACAATTCCTGGTCCTCTCTAAGGGCCACCCGTGCCCTGCTTCCCCCCCCCCATACTTTGAAGGGCAGGGCATATATGTAAATCTGGCTGGCAGGGATGGGTCCTTTTCCTTCTACCTGTATGTAAATAAATACAGACCCAGAACAAAGCTACAACACTGGGCAAGGACAGCCCGGAGCACTCCCTGGGGGGACACTGAGCACAAAGCCTGCCGCAGCCCCTCCACAAAGGTTTTGGGGGGCTGCCCCCACCCTGAGACACTGCTGGCACCTCCTTGGCAGCCTGAGCCATCCCCGGAGCCTGCCCTGGGCTGCCCATCTGCATCTCCAGGACGTGCCAGGAGGGAGAGGACTGGGAGGCAAAGGGGAGCCCAAGAGCCCCCCTGGGCTGTCCTAGGGTCTGCTCAGCATCACAGCACGAGGTGAACCGGGTCAGGACATAGAACAATATTGCCCCGTGCAAACTTCCACACAAATAGGAAACGGCCCATGAGTTTCCCTGACTGGGCGTCCTCAGGGCTGGAGGGACATCGGTCCTTCCGAAATAGAGAAATAAGGGAAAAATGGAAAAAAAGGATCAAGGGGAGGGAACGTTCAGCCCTAACCTTCAGACACATATCTCCAGGCACATGCATTTAAAGGGCTCTCGGACATGCCAGCCCTGTTAATTACTGTGAAATCCTCTCTCCAAGCAGGGGGCTGCGCCGGCTACTGCTCCCCACAGCTTTCTGCTGGGGATGGAGCTTGGCACTGGACCACGACTCTCCGGGGTGCCTGGGGCAGGTCTGGGGGTCACAGAGCCCAACCAGGGGGCCAGCGTGCACTCGAGGAGGGGGTTCCTGGCCCCAGGGCTGGGGACTCCTCCAGCCCAGTGCCAGGCCACCTTCCTGGGGAGGAGGAGGCTGCCCGCGCTGCAGCCTTGCTCGCCAAATTTTCATTAACGAAACCAAGACGCCGTACGTGCTCTGAGCTCAGCGTTACAGATGGCATTTGGTCTGTGATTCAAGCAAGCAGCGCCCGTTCTCCGGCGAGGCAGGAGGAGACGCAGACAGCAATGCTGCACACACACCTCTGCCTGCCCCTGCCTGGTGTAGACACAGGCAGCCCCGACCTGGTTCACATCGCCCCCATGATGCGCAGCAGCCCTGAGGACAGCCCCGGGGCGGCTCATGGGGTCCCCTTTGCCTCCCAGTCCCCTGAGCAGCCGCAGGAGCCTGCTCACCCCTGGGACCGTGCCGCCTCCCACAAAGCGACACCCCTGAGATTTCACACCCCTTCTCCCTTCATCCCGCAGGTCCCGGCTGGGCTTTCCTGCCTGTCCTGCCCCGCTCGCAGCACCTCCCTGGGCTGCACCGCTTCTCCATCGCCTGCCGCACACCCGCACGCCGGCTCTCTGGCAGGCAGGACCCTGAGGACCTGGTTTCGGCCCCCTGGGTTTTGCTCAGGGTCCCTCCCCAGCCGCTGGCAGCCCCAGGACCCCCCGGCACCACCACCACCAACCTCCTCTCCTCGGCAGGAGCCGCAGGAGAGGGCCGCTCTGCAAAAGTGCTGAGTGAAATTACCGCAGCGGATTGGCAACCCGAGGCGAGCCGTGCAGCAGCTCTGCGTGTTTAGGAAAAGCCAGTCTGCTTTCCTCGTTGGCATTTTGCTTCGTTAACGAACGTGGGAGCCGGCCGCCTTCGGAGGGACCGAGCTGCGCTCACATGTGCGTCCCCCTAAAGCAGGGGGGCTTGTGCGCAGTGAAATCCTTCCAGGCATGCAGGCACGGCCGTGCACCCCCAGCCACTGCGGGGGGTCGGGGACCTTCCCAGCCTCCCCATCCAAACCCCAAAAAGTCATCTAGTTCTCCAGGAGGACACCAATCTGGCACAGATCCACAGGACTTTTTAAAACCCCTCCCCCTGCCCCAGGCAGGGGGGATGCATGGTGGTCCCAGGCAGGGGGGGCACGGGGTACTCACAGTCTGTGTACTGCTGGAGCTGGGCAAACTCAGCGGGGCTGAGCGAGATCCACCCGCCATCGCTCATCGTTGGGCGGTGGGCCCCAAAGAGGGGGCCACGAGCTGCTGCGCTCCCCGTGCCGGGCTCGGTGCCGAAGGTCCCGGCCGGCCGCTTGGTCACATAGGCACCGTGAGGGGCACGGGGGGCGCTTGGCCGGCTGGCACCATCCTGCTGAGCCCGTGGATGGCAAAGCCCAGAGCTTTGGAGCAGCCGGTCAGCACCTTCCTCCCTAGAGAGGGGATGGAAAGAGAGGAGGGGGTGAGCGGGGGGCTCACAGGATGGGGGGTGAGCACAAGGAGGAATGCAGAGCCCCTCGCCAGGTGACCGTCCCCGCGGGAGCCCTCTGCCATGGCGGTGCCACCCGCACTGGCCGCAGCTCGCCAGAGGCAAGGCAAACGCCGTGGGCAGGGCAAGGAGCTTGTTGCCTTATGCCACCCCCACAGCATTTTGCAGGGGACCCCATCGCAAGAGGAGCAGAAGGAAGGACACAATTAATTAGAGGAGACACGGTGCCCGGAGGCAGGGGAGCCGAAGGAATTGGGAACTCCCAGCTCACGCCTCCACCTCCGAAGCCGGCGGTGACCTTTAGCTGGTGGCTCGGCCACCGCCGAAAATCATTGTAAATGAAAATCTGCCTTCAAAAACAGATGAGAGGGAAAAACCTGCGCCGTGGAGGAAGTGTCAGAAGGCCTCTGACCAAGCGGCCCTCTCCCGCCCATCCATTCGCCGGCTTCGGCATTTATTAGCTTTTCCACTTAACTGAATCGGTCGCAGGGGAAAGGGCAGCATCCCGAGGAGGCGGTTGCTCTTCGAGGAGCAGATGAGAGCAATTGGATCTCCATTTTAGGGCTGTCTCCCTGCTGAATGTTGGCTCCTGGTTTCCACCAGCCTGAGCTGACGGGCCAGGGAAAGCGGTGCAAGGGCCAGCTGGGGAGGGCCACGCGATGCGGGGAGATGCTCAGGGAGCACCCACACCCCTTGTAGCCAGCTGGGCTGCCTATGGCGCCTCTCTGTTTGCGGGAAAAGGCATTTGATTGAGGCGAGCAAGTCATTTTGGGGAGCTGCTGCATCCCAGGTGCCACACCACCCCCAGCCAGCGTCCCTCGGGATGGTCAGTTGCACATGGGGTGCAGCAGGGGCAGGCACATAACCCCTCATCTTCAGGGTTTCCCCCCACGGCTGTCTCTGGGATAGACCTTCTCCTTCACCCCAGCCGCTGAGGGCAGCCCCGGTGTCGGCAAAGAGATGTGACCACTTTCACGGGAGCTTTTGGGATGCAGTCAGGGGAGCATCGCTGCCTGGTCTGCAGCAAAACCAATTTTCTTCACTCCTGTTATTTTGACTTTAACTGCAAGTTCTCCAGGGTGAGAACACCCCCCAAAGGCTAAGCCCTGTGTTGGCGGAGAGGGAAGCACTGCAAACCCCTCCTTGGGGTTACGGGGAGGACAGCAAATTTTGCTGGGTGTGAAGCCGTGCCCTGCCAGGGATGCTGCTTCCTGAGGATGCTCTCCGAGACCCGGGCAGATACTGCTGCCTGGAAAAGCTCCTGCCCTTCTCCCTTCCCTCTGCCAGCAGCCTGCCCGGGGGGGGCACAGCCATCCTCGGCAATCCCGTCCCACGTAGGGAGACTTCTTGGCTTCCAGCTTATCCCAGCGGTTCTTTGTCCCCATGCCATCCACTGGGCACAGGCTGGACACAACGGTTTTACGGGATAGAAAAAAAAAACCTACCCAGTGTCTTGCCATCAGTTTTCTGGGGATCTTCACCTCGGGGAAAGGACAAGCAGGAATACGGTGTTTGCACCTTTCCAGGATGACAGCTTTGTCCCGAGGTATCTCCGAGGTTGCTCCAGAAGAACTCAAACCCTCCAGGAGTGCACACAGGCTTTCTGATTCCTGGCAAATTAGCTGTCTGGTTTGACCAGAACCTATTTTTTATCCTAAATTTATACAAGGGGAGGCTGAGAGAGCAGAGCTAGCACAGCCTGCAGAAGAAAAGGCGAAGGAGCTGAGGTGGCTGGCTCCAGCTGCCCAAAGGAGTTTGGGTGCCCCGAGCCCTCCCACAATGGACGGCAGCAAAAACATCCCTCGCTTCTTTTAACAGCGGGTTACAGGGCGGCATGAAGCAATGGAAGGAAAGCAAAGCGGAGCTAATTGGGCCATCCCAAGGGGCTTTCCCCCCGCAATTGCTGGAATAACAAATGCCACTTCTGGCACGTCAGCTTTGGATTTCAGGAAGGACAGGAAAAAGCCTCCTTAGGAATCCAGCTGCTGCTCGTTTGGCCGCCCTCTGAATTGTCAGCGGCAAATTACGTTCTATTAAATCAAATTTGCCTCTGTCTAAAAATAGCTCCCCTACTAGTGTTACAAATAACACCGGGTTGCCCTGCCTGAAAGCGCTTACTGGGACGCAGCCCCTCTCCCCCTCCTCGCTCCGTGCCCCCCAGCCGCGCGCGTGGGCTTTGCTGCTCTGCCGGCACTGGTGGCATGCCGTGACTCAAGGCGGCTGAAGTGGCCGGGGGAGGATGAGAGGAGGGAGCCGGGAGGGCTCCGAGCGCCTCGGGCTGGGGGAGGGGTGATGAAGGAGGTGCCGCGGGGAGCATCGCTGGGTGCGGGCAGAGGTGCAGCTCGGTGGGAGCCAGGGCCCGGCCATGTAGGGCCTGAAATGCTCACGTCAACAAGGGAGATGCCAGGCTGAAGCTGGCGATGGGCCAGTCCCCGGCCGGC
Source organism: Charadrius vociferus (assembly GCF_000708025.1). Lineage (NCBI taxonomy): Eukaryota > Metazoa > Chordata > Aves > Charadriiformes > Charadriidae > Charadrius > Charadrius vociferus. The sequence goes on from NW_009650252.1 coordinate 492,581, forward strand.
GAGCGGGGCCCGGGCAGGCGGCGGCAAGGGCCGAGCCACAGGAGACGGGCACGGATCAGTATCCACAAGAAAGTGCTGCCCACGGGCACCCCCAGTGTGTGGGCCTGGGGGGGCTCCCGGGAGCAGCGATGGGAGGGCAGAGCGGCTTTGTTTCCAACCAGCCACCCCCGGCCATGAGCCTCCCAGCCATCCCCCGGCCACCCGAGGATGGAGGACCCGGCTCCTGGGCTGCTCTCCGGGCATGCAGCACGGTGCCATGGGAGAGTTTGCTCCTCCAGCACCCGCCTGCCCTCGCTGGGACCGGCACTAGCGATGGAGACCTAATTCTGCCCAAGCTGGGGCAGAAAAAACGCGGGTGGTGGGACGGCAGCAGATGAGCTGCTGCTCTTGCAGAGCCTCCAACTTTTGACCCGCTCCGCAGGGGCATGCGGACGGGCTGCAAGGGCATGATTTCTGCTTCAGATGCCCTTTGGGAAGGAAAAACATTGGCTCCTCGAGCTTCGGGAGACAGCATGAGGAGGGAAAGCTCCTGCTGTGCATACACACACGTGCATGGGCAGAGGCTGCGGCTTTCCGACGGCAGCGGGGTACGGCACGGCTGGGCCAAAGACGGGCTCTTCCCTGCATCCCTGCCCAGGTCCCATGGAAGCCACAGTCACTTGCAACGTCTTCCCCCATGGGTAGAATCGCGGTGGGTCCCTGCAGGAATGGTGTTTTCCAGCCCGCCCGCCCCATCTTTCGGAAAGAGCAGCCTATTTTTGTGTCGGGCTGGGGAGAGGCCCCTGAGGCGGTGGGTGGAGTGTAAATCCCTCCTGTCCCACTGCAGCAAACAAACCCCAACCAAGTCACGCTCAAACTATTTTCTGTGGTGACAGGAGAAGGCACTTTTCTGCATTTCACCAGCCTGAGAGGACACTCGGGATCTGCTTTTTCCCTTCTCCCTGCCTGTTGCTCTCTACATATTCCCCCGGCCCTTCGCCCACCCACCCACACAGAGCCAGACACGCTGGCCAGGTATCTTGCACCAACTTTGCCATGGGTGCCGAGCACCCTTGCGGCACCAGAGCAATAAAAGGTGCTGGCAGGGGCGCCTGGAGCACCCGGGCAGGCAGCTGCCCGTCAGCCCACGTCCACTGGCCCTGAGCAACTCTCATGGCAGGAGAGTTCCCTTCCCTTCCCACCTGCTTTTCCGTGCGTTGTGCCGGCTGCCCGCTGCCCTGCCTTCCAGCACACACAGAGGGATGCTCGACCCCAAACCCCGTGTGCGCACACATCTGCCGGGAGCACCTTGCCAGGCCTCCGTGCCCGCTCCCAGCTGCAGGGCATCCTTCCCCGGCAGCTTTTAAGCAAGCGTTTTGCTAAGAGATGCTCCTCGCTCCCTGACTGCTGTGTTAGAGGAGCGGCGAAGCCGAGGGGAAGAGGCATCTGCCACCACTGTGCCCAGTGGCTGCTCTGTCCTGCACAGCCGGGCAGTGACATGGGAAGGGGAGGGTGACTGTGGCCGACCCTCTGGCCCCAGGATGGGGCTGTGGACGTACGGATTCCCAACCAGGAGCTGGGAGAGCTGGGCTTAGCCCAGCTGTGTGGGGACAGCGGGGACGCAGCACAGCCCCCCTGGAGCTCACCACCCCCCCCCCGACGTCAGCCTGCCAGGGCCAGGGCAGCTCAGCTCACACCCTGGGGACGCCAACAACGTCCCGACATACTACTGTTGCCTTTTTAGAGAATAATTTTGCTGAGTTCAGAGCGGGCTGGATCCAAGCTAGGATGCCTTTGAGCAAGACCCGTCCCCTTGCCACCTCCCCTGCTGGTCCCAGCCACACCAGAGCTTGTCTGGCAGAAAAACCCCTTCCCATGCCAGATGGGGAGGCAGTCAGTGACTGGTCCCACAGCCCGGGGGGCTGGGATCCTTCCTGGGATCCTTGCCGGGGCTCCCGGCTCCATCACCTCACACCTAGAAACATAGGGCCTTCCCGCTGCCGGCACAGGGAATCCTGCGGCAGCGAGTCCCACAGGTTAACCGCACCTTGTGTGGGACAACGCTTCTTTCCAGTAGCTTTGAAATACATTCTTCTCCCCTTTCAATCCCCTGAAACAACCTGAAGAACAAGTTGCAGACAGCCTCTCTCCGCCAGCCTGGTGTACCGAACACCTCCTCGGTCCTCCTGCCCTCCAAAGCAAAGGGCCCCAGCAATTTTTACTTAACAAGAAAGACACTAACGAGCTTTTCCGGCCTGGTAATGCTGGGGAATGGCTGACTCGGGCTGTTTCTCTGCCCGTGGAAAGGCTGTGCGGTTTTAGAGTGGAGCTGAGAACCAACACACGTTGAGACACTGGTGAAGGTTGCATAGCCTCCCCAGGCTGCCTTAAAGGCTCGGTGGCAGCCATCTTCTCCACCCTGGGGGACAAGGGGACGCTGCCCTGTCCTTCCCGACCCTTAGGGTCCCTTTTCCCAGGAGCTGAGCCCCCCGCCCGGTCACCCGGGGACACCGACTCCTGCGCCCCGGTGCTGCCCCGCTCCTTCAGCGCCTCTGCCCGCTCCCCAAACCGCTTCGAACCCGGCCCAAAACCCTCGGGACGGGATGGGGGGTTCGCGGGCTCCGAAGGCACCGTGCGGGGTGGGAGTGGGGCAAGGCGGGAGGGGAAAGTCACTGGTACCCAGGGCTTGTCCCCCATCCAGCCCCTTGTGGGGACACCTCCTTGTCCCTCTCAGCCTCCGGGGCCATCAGGTGGCCGGTGGCTGGCACAGCACGCTCCGCTCCCTGCTGAGTCACGGCTCTGCAGGGAAACGCTTCCAACTCTGGTTATAAACCCATTTCCCTTTGGGGCTGTGAAGCGCGGCCCTCCCATCCCGGTGCGGGCCAGCTCCGGCAGCCTGATGGCTCCGAGCCCACGGGACAGAGCCACAGGGAAGGGCGGCAGCAGCACGAGGTGGCTGGAGACTCCCAAATTCCACCCCAGGCTTGGCTGAGCTGAGCCCTTCCTAGAGGAGGAATGGGCAGCGGGTGCCCTGCACCTGCAGACCCCTGTGCCACCCCAGATCCCCGTCCCTCCCCAGGTGCGCTACTGGGCACCCTTCTCCCAGCACCCTCCCCAGGGTGACACCCCAGAGGGTGCCTGTGTGCAGGTCTGAGGGACACCAGATGGTTACAAGCATGATGGGCACCCCACAGCATTGCCCCGTCCCCAGGGACACCGTGGGGATGCTGTGCTGGCTCCGGGCAGCTGGAGTTGAGCATCGAGTTCCCTGCCGGGATCCTCACTTGGATGCTGGGAAGAGGAGCAGCCGGAGCAGCCCCGGGGCATGTCCCAGGTGCCGTCCTGCCCTGCAGCCCGCGTCCTGGCTGGGTTGGAGCAGAGGAGGGTAGGCAGCACCCTACGCCTGGGTGCACAGCCTGGCACTCCCCAGGGACCCCTTGGTGGCAGGGAGAGGGGGTGGGCAGCAGGGTAGTGGCACCCAGGGCCGGGTGGCTTTGCAGAGGGGACTCTCCCGCCCTGCCCCCCATCCCTATCCCCAACCCCATCCCACTCTCTTCCCTGAGTCTTTTTTTAAACACACACACACACACACCCCTTGCACCTTGGTCTCTCCTGCTCTTGAGCGCTTTCACCCATGGCAAAGGTTGCTCTTTCCTAAGGAACGGAACAAACTGCCGAAAACAAACAAACAAAAATTGCCAAAACAGATAAAAAGCATTTTTATTTTCTTTCCATGACGCGTACGCCTGCCTGCTCAGGGGTGACACTATTTCAGGCATGTCTATTATTTATGTTTCACTATATTTATATTAATTAGAGACACCATCCATGTACGTAGTTCTCCAGCTTCAAAAAAAAAAAAAAAAAGGCAGGAGAAGGGGACTGACAGCTGAGACTGAACTTTCTCGAGAGAAACAGGCAGAGAGGAGCAGAAGACGCAGCCATAGCTGTGCTTTGCATGCCAGTCCTGCGTGACGTCCCTCCTCTCTGCCTGGGATCTCGCCAGTCCCAGGCCCGCTCTCTCTCATTCCCTCCTGGCTGGGACCCCAGAGAGATGGGTCGGGGCTCCTGGGTGGGATGCTGAGGATGGCAGAGTCCCCTGAGTCATCCCAGTTTTAGGGGATATGGTGGCACTCATGTCATCTGTGCCTGGGCAAGAGGAGCATCCCTTCAAAGCACCCCCCCGCTCCTGGTGATGGGCTGTGGCGAAGCAGAGAGGAGTCTCACCTTGCTGAGCAGTGGAAAGAGGGCCCTGAGCTCAGCAGCTCCCACCTATGCCAACTGTCCCCCTTGGGAGTCGTAACCTGTGGCCACACCTAGCCAAAGCCTCTCCCCTGAGACGAGCGTCCCAGCCCTGTCCTTGTCCTCTCTGATGGCTCCAGGTCACTTCTCCTCCATCCTGGAGAGGTCTCTCCGCAGGGATTTGCCAAACCTGTGGGTGAGAGGAAGAGGAGAACAGGGAAGGCTCCTGCCTGGACACCCGCTGTTGCCTTTGCCCAGGGTACCAATCTGGGCAGGCAGACACCCGACCAGAGCTGGTGAAATATCTCCTGCAAAGGCTCAACTGGCAGACAGAGAGTCCTTTTCCCAGAAAGAAGCCCTGCCCAGCTCAGGGCTGACCCTGGCCCCTGTGGGAGCGATGCACTCGGGATGTTCTATTACCTCCAGCGATGCTCTCTGGCCGGCAGCAGCCCCCCGGCGCGTTCCAGATGGCTGAGAGCTCCCGCAGCTTTTGCCAGGGACTGGAAATGGCCCTACAAGAGTGGTGCAAGAATATTTTTTTCAGGCAGAGGAGTCCCCCCCAACCAGGAGAAGCCGATGGCCCAGCCGAGATGCTGTACGCCCCCACTCCGCGGTGGGTTTGCTACCGTTGTGCCCAGGCTATGGGTAAAATGCTCCCAGCACACCCAGATGAGAGTTTCGTTCTTTCCCCGCATCCAAGTAGGTATTCCTTCCAGAGATTGATTAGTAAATTAAAATGGTAGAAAGACAAAATAGTTATGATTAGGCACAAACCTCAGTGACAGTGCCTCTCTCTGGCAGGTCTGCATGCTGTGTCCTAGCACACTCCCACCTCCCTCGAAGGGCTGTGGGCAGCGGATTCACCCCCCAGACTCATTCTCTTAGTGGGAAAGATGCCGGGATGGGGGTTTGGGTGGATGAGAGCTACCTTTGGGTGCCTTAAACACCGATCCCCAGGCCCAAAAGCTCTGACCACGGGGCCCGCGGTGCTCTGCACCCACGGGAGAAGGAGAGTCCCTTTGCTGGGGCAGCAGCAACCACAATCCGGGGGCGCTGGGGGCAGCTGTGAAGCCTGTGCTGGCGTGGGGACGCTGCCCTGTTTTGCAGTCTCCCCCTCTGGGGATTCATAATTTCTCCTCGGTCCCCATCGTTTTACTCTCCCTGCCATGGGTCAGTGATGACCCACCACCCAGCAGAGACCTCCCAGCCGCCCGTGCCGCCTCGGCACAGCCCTCCTTGCCAAGCCCTGCGCCTCTGGAGCAGGGCTGGCTGAGCAGCGCTCTCCAGATTAATGCGAGCGATGCGCTGAAAGCTGCATCGATTAGAGCTGCAGCCCCGTTTTCTAGCCCCGTCCAAAAAAGCCATCACATTTTGCCTGGCAAAAACTGTCCTTCTCAAACTAAGTCGCTTATTCTGATGCTCAGGAATTTCTTCATTTTCACCGCTTCCCCCTGGCAGGGTCCAAACCCCAGCAGGGATCAGCAGGTGTAAAATCCCGTCCCTGCCTGCTGTGCTCGGCACCCACGGGACTCGGGCACCCGAGGAGATTGTTGCTTCATCCAAGGCGGGCACAGAAGCAGGGCAAGCCTGATTTTGGGGCCAACCGAAGGGAAGAGGGTGCAACAAGCAAAGGAGAGATGAAAAATGTCTTTTCATCATCTGGGCAGATTCTGGGGGGTTTTATCAGCTCTCTTCTTGCTTTAACTCTGGTTAATTTGCTCTGGGAACGGTGACCCAAGGCATTGCCGAGGTTTGCTGCTAACTTAGTCGTAGTGCTGCCTCCCCTGCCCGGGCTCTGTTACGTAGGGGAGAAGGAATCCCTAGCAATTATAGCTTGATTATTTTACTGAACGTGTGATTACAAATGGGAACCGCAGAGCCCGTTAGGGCTCTGAGTAATGAGCACCGCAGTCAAGATACAATTAAAACGAGCCCAGGCTCCCCCGACCCCAGCTCTTGCTCCAAAGACGAGTGGGCTGCCCAGAAAGCCGTTCACCTGCCCTTCACCCCCCCCAGCTATTTCTCAGTGACCAAAGGAAGGATGGTAAAATTAAAAAAAAAAAAGCAACAAACCACCCCAAAGACACTTGAGAAATTTCCAGGCTGATATTTTTTTTCTATTTTTTTCTTTTTTTACAGCTCTTTTCCTGCGTGGCGGCAGTGCCCAGGGCATGGGCAGGGAGAAGGATGAGCTCTCCTGCTCCTGCCTGTGGGTGGTCGCCAGCATTATATTAAGTGGCAGTGAGCCTGGAGAGCAGCATATTAGTCTGGAAATTAGAAAATGCAGCGGGAATGGGATGTCCCCCCAAGAGGCACTGAGCAGCTGAGCTGGGAGACGCCAGCGTGGCCGAAATGGCCCCTTCCCAGCCGCCAGTCATGGGGATGCAGGGTGCCCTGGGGCATTGTGCTGGGGGGCCTGCGCCCAGCGAGCCGAGC
>NW_009650252.1:499338-502786 GCF_000708025.1 Charadrius vociferus
GATGGCATTCCGGAGGGTGAAACATTTCTACTTGTGGAATCTCTGGGGCTGGTGTCCCGGGGGAAGCGCTGGCAGGCAGGGAGCGAGAGCTGGCGCGATGCAGTCGAGGCGGGGGGGGGAGGATGACGTGCAGCAGCACCAGCAGCAGCTCTCCAAGGCTGCGCAGCTCTCGCCCAAGCCCAGCTACCGCACGGAGCCAGCCTGCTGTCGGGGAAAGATGGTGCGAGTGAGTCAGGGATTTGGGCAAAGGAGCGTTCTCCCAGAGGCTGGAGGAGGACCTCACGTCCAGGTGGCGACCAGCGGCATGGAGCCTGCGAGTCACCAGCTCCCTCTGAGCCACTGTGCCGAGCGTGGGCTGGGGAAACTCAGGTGGGAGAGAGCTGGGCGACCGAGAGCGGTGCTGTGGGCTCAGTGGTAGCACCCATGGGTGCTCTGCTAAACATTAGCCCTGCCCTGTTTCCCCTTGAGTGACCTCAAGTCTGCAGAAGGCGATGAGCACGGTGACAATGCAAGGGCTCAGAAAGGGACAGCATCCATGGTGCATCACGGCATCCAGAAGCTGTCAGCAGTGAGCGCCAGGGATGGCCGCGCACCCGAAATGCACCTTCCCCTCCGTGTCACAGCCACGCTGCCCCCCTCCCCCCGCAAAAATTATGTCTTGGCAGTGTAACCGCAGAGCAAAAACACGAGGGATGCTTCAGTCCAGCAGTGCAGGAGGCGCCCGGCCTCTGTCTGCTACTGTTGGTGCGATATTGTGTTATTAAAACACGTAGAAAAGCGTGCTGCAGACTGCCATATCTGCACTCCCAGCGATTATTTTAACTTGAGTAGACAGCACGATGAAAAAAAAAAATCCCACATTCAAGGAAATATATGGAAAAACCCTCTTGTCGGGAGATATGGATGGGCCATCTGCAACCTGAAGCGGCCGACACTGCGGGTGACAGTTCATGGCACACACCTGCGTGCCTCCAGCAGGGAAAGGGAGGTGGGAGCAGGAGGGCAGGTTGGGGGCACGAAGCAAATCTGGGGTGCAGAAGCCCACGGAGCCCCGGCTCCGTGCCCTCGGGACAGGCATGGGAACAGTGGGCTCCCGCCTCCCCTCGGCTCTCGGCTCAGGCTGCCGCCTTGCTCGGAGCAGAGCAGGGAAGGGAGTCAAAGAGCTGTCAGGTGTCGTTAGCGGTGTGACATCTCTTAATAAGGCCCATCTGGTTGGAAGGCAGCGGATCCGGCAGGATTTCTGCAAACCTGATGGCAAATGCTTTTGCCAAGGTTTTACAATCAGCATTAATAAACACGCCGGGGCGGCATTTGGCACCGCGAGCTCAAACTTCCCAAGCTGAGACTGAGAAAAACCAGAATTACAGCAAAAATCCTCGCTGCGCAGCAGAGCAACTCATTCCACCTTTTTGGGATGCGCGGATCCCGCACAGCCTGCAAACACCCACCCGGCTGAGGGGGTCACTTCTGGGGGGGGGCAGCTGGTTCCCATGGGTGCCCCATCGTGCTGGAAGTGTGTGCATGGATCCTGCGTCCCTTTACCAAGGGGCTGGCTGGGCTGCCCGGCTTTTCCACCAGCCTTTCACCCCCCGCAGAGCCATCTGAATCTCCATCCCGCTCGTCCTGCGTCACCGCGGCCCAGAGGACACAAGCGGTTGCATGGGGCGATAACTACGGCGTGGAAAAAAACCCTCCTCTGGAAAGAGGTGTTGCAGGAAGACCGCGGGGATTAAACCCGCCGTGCCGAACCTGCCTGTAACCAGCAGGCACATGTCACGCAGGCGGCGGGCACTTTTTAAAGCACGATGGGACTGTATAGAAAGTGTTTGGGAGGGAACAGCTGGACCCGTAGGTGTGTAATAGCGGCAGAAAAAGCCCATGTGATTTAGGGAAATGCCGCATTCGGGGACGATGAAAGGGTAGAGCTGAACCGAGTGGCTGTCGATGAATCACAGGGCTTTAGGGAACATGCTAGCGGGTGTTTAAACTACTCTGTAGAGCTTGGCTCAGTTCTGGCAGACGTTTGGGCGTTGCGGGAATGGGCTCTGCCGCCCATTCCCGTCTTCTCCCACCCGAGCCAGGGAAATGGCGCAGGGCAGAGAGGGGAACCCGACCGCCACAGTGCCCACGGGGGACCCCACACGCTGCCGCCCCTGAGGCAGGGGAAGGGGCTGGCGGGTGGGTACCTGTGGCTGGAGTACCAAAGCACTCCCGCGCGTCCCTGTGGATGCCCATCCCGTTATTCCCGCAGCCGGTCCAGACCGCGGTGGCTGCTCTTCCCCAGCGTGGCAGTGCTGGGCTGCGGGGCTCTCCCCAGAGCCTGCCCCGGTGTCCCCGAGGGCCGGCTGGAGCGCTCCTCGCTGGGAACGATAAGAATCATCGCTCTAAGTATATAATTCCTTAAATCCCTTGAACTCCTGAATTAAAATAAGGATGTGGGATTTTAAGTTGGAAGGGTTTGAAGCAGATATTTTTGTTATACATCATCATGCATGTCACGAGTCTAAAATATTTGGAAGGGCTGTATAAATAGCCGTTTGATCACCTTTTCTCAGCTGGCTCCCGCTTCCCTCTATCTCACAGCTGCCACGGAGCAGGGCATGCGGGAACCTGCGGTTTTACTTTCGGTTACTTTCTGTGTTTCCATGAGAGATGCTGTCACAGCCTTATTTCATCCAAAATAGAAAAAAGGAGAGGGCAGGGGAGGAGAGGACCAGGACACATGAGGATGCTGCTTCCCCGAGCATCACTCAGACACCCGCAGACTGTCAGGATAAAATTGTTGGCACCGAAACGCCGTCGCATTACTGGGAACTGCACCACACTCTGGGCGATTGTTGTGTCAACCCCAGAACTCTCAGCGTGTGAAACAGGGGGATTTTCGTGACATTTTCAGTGGAGAGTTTGACAGCTAAACCAGGCAGGGGAGGCCTGGGGGCATGGTTTGGGGTACCCCACATCTTCTTCCCCATCGCCCCACTCCCAGGCATCACCCCAGGCCAGTGGCTGGTAGAGGTGCCCCGAGGTTTGCACCCCGAAAACACCCGCCAGGCACTGGGGACTGGGGGCAACTCTGATGCTCCTGTTTTGTCAGTTTGTTGTTTTGGTTTTTTTTGTTTTTTTTTTTAAAAAGCTACGTCAAGAAGTTGTTTCCATTAAAAGACCTTCTGGGTCGAAGATATGAATCCACAACCGGAGCCAGCCAGCTTGTCTCGGTTTCAGCTTAAAACCCTCCGCTGCCGGGCTGCCGGGGCCAGTGCTGCAGCCACCGGGAGATGAGAAACATTTGCCATATGCTGAGGGATTACTGTATAAAACCGAGATGCTTGGCTGCACGCCAAGGTACAGGGTTTCCAAATAGAGTCTGAATCCTGGACAGAAAAGTTCCAACTAAATATAGCCATGACAGCCTCGGAGTTGACTTCTTTTTTTTTTTTTTTTTTTTTTT
>NW_009650252.1:502892-506192 GCF_000708025.1 Charadrius vociferus
CGCCCTCGGTGTTGGTTTTTTTTTTTTTTTTTTTTTTTTTTTTTCTTTTTTTTTTTTTGGGGGGGGGGGTGTTCACTTAAAATAGCCTGGGTTGGGTTTGTTGTGGTTTTTTTTGGAGGGGGCAGGTAGAGAAGTGTTTACAAACAGAGGTACAAACCCAAGGAGATGGCGGGAGAGGGAACATCACGCTTCCTCCCGCCTGCCCGGGGATGCCCCCGAGGGATGGAGGGGATGTGAGCGCAGAGCCTCTGGGCTGCCTCCAGCCCCTCCAAGGAGGAGGAGGAAGCAGGGGAGGCAGCTCTGGCCTCCTCTTCCTTGCACCCTGGTCTATCTGCCTAAAAAGCATTGCAGGGAACCAAAAAAGCTGGGGGTGTGGGGGGGTGTGCCATGATGACATGGAGGGACAAGAGACAAGCCGATGGTCCTGGAGAAAGGTGGGCGCCCGCGGGGGCTCGCTTGCACATCGCTCAGCAAGTAGGAACTTTGCCGTGTGGTTTCGGCAGAGCTGGTTGTGCTGGCAGGAGCCGGGAGCGATGGGAGGCTGAAAAAATTTTGGCGAGGAGGTGGCGCTTTCGCTTGAAAAAGGCGATTCGGATTTTCTAGGCTGCCAGCCCTTGCTCATGCCTTTCTGAGATGCAGGCTGGATCACTCAGCTGTTGATCCACTGGAGAACGCAGAAACAAAATCGAAGCCCCGCAGCGGGATGGAGCAAGGGGCTGGGATTTCAGCGGTGCTGCACACTGGCCGAGCCCACCCTCGGCTTTGGGATGGAGCAGCTCTGGGTGCGATAAGTGAAACAGTTTTGCGAAAGCCCATAGAAAAAGCAAAAAAAAGCCTAAATATCCGGGGTGGGAAAGCAGGCGTCGGATGTGCTCTGCACAGTGCATTGGAAGGAAGTGTCGGAGAGAAAGCGGAGTGAACTCATCCTCGGCAACACAAGCAGTGTTGCTCCTGCTGATCAGCTGGCCACATGTGGCAGCAGGATGCCGAAACTTCTTTAAAGTGCTGGGGGGGAAAACTTGCAGAAAGCCATAAGCCGTTTGCTACTCGCAGAAAGCCATAAACCATTTGCTATATAATATACATATAGTATCTATAATATCATAAGATACTGTTAATAACCTTGATGAGAAAAAAAAGGCGAGACAAGGACCTACATGAGCGTTGGCTTGCACAGTATCCACACGAGCTTTCCCTCACCTTGGCATTGTGGGCAGTATTTTATTTACGGGCTCACAGCTCCTAGGACAGCTGATGGGAATATAAATTAAGCAGAGAATTTTCAATTTTCTAGAGAAAAGAAGATCGAGGGGGGATCTTATTCATACATACAAATACTTAATGGGAGGATGCCAGGGGGATGGGAGCAGTCTTTTTTCAGTGGCGCCCAGTGATAGGACGAGGGGTAATGGGCATAAACTTGAACATAGGAAGTTCCATCTTAACATGAGAAGGAACTTCTTTACTTTGAGGGTAGTGGAGCACTGGAACAGGCTGCCCAGAGAGGTGGTGGAGTCTCCCACTCTGGAGACATTCAAAACCCGCCTGGACGCTGTCCTGTGTAACGTGCTGTAGGTGACCCTGCTCTGGCAGGAGGGTTGGACTAGATGATCTCCAGAGGTCCCTTCCAACCCTAACAATTCTGTGAATTCTGTGTGAATTCTGTGAATTCTGTGAGATGCCTGAGACAGGTCTTAAAGGAGGGCAGCCCTAGAAAACACAGGACGTCTGAGATGGGCGAGTATTGAATAATCAGAAGTTGTCCAAAAGAAAAAAAACACCACCCTGGGTTTGTAAATTCTTAGGAAAAAGCAGGAAAGCAGCCCAAGGTGTGATCCCGCTGCAGCAGAAGAGCATCCCGCAGGGAGAAGTCTGGCTTTGCAAAATTCATGTTCCTAAACAATGGTGTTGGGGAGGTCGGTGACATGGGGGAGGTACAGCTAATAATAACAAATACCGCCAGAGTTATACCTTACATAGATAAAACTGCCGCTGGAACTAGCTTTCTGAGAGCCTAGCGTAAAGCTTTTGTTTAATTTATGGGGCTCAGGCTATATTTAGCCAGCAGATCCTTGGGGTTTTATCTGGGATCGCTGCTCCGAGCCAACAGCTGGAACATTTTAATTGTTTGCCCTGGGTTTGGGGTTTGGTTTGGGTGGGGTTTTTTTTGTTGTTTTTGGGGTTTTTTTTTTGCCAAATGGTGAAAAAAGAAAGCAGGTTCTAAGGTCGGACCCCGCTGGTCTCCTGACACCCTCGGCAGCACCTGCCGGGGCAGGGAGGGCAAACAAGCCTCGGGGAGGCTCTCTGCCTCCCGGGGGATTTTCTGGGGAGGTGCTGGGGGGCTTCACAGGGCAAACCCTGTTCTCTAGCCCGGCTGCGACCCCGTGTTCATCCCCAGCCCCTGCCAAAGGGCAGCGATCAACGTGCGAGAGCACAGGATGGGGACACAAACACACACATCACCACATGCTGTGTCTCCCCATCCTCGGGTTGCTACAGCGATTTAAAAATAACCCGGGCTATCCGGCTGGAGAGAGCATCCCCTTCTTCCAGGAAAGTGAGAAGTGCTGCTCCAGGCCTGGGAACGTGCCTGCGTTCGGTGGCGGGGGGCGGATTTATTTGTTAGGAAAGCCCTTCGGTGTCTGCCTGGAGCGTGGATGTGAGAGGAGCCATCTGCTCAGGGACAGGCGGTGTTTATGCCGCCGCGCCAGCCCGGGCAGAGACGTGCTCCGCGGGCGCCTGGTCCCCAGCTCCCATCGCTCGGCCCCGGTGATGAATGCAGCCAGCTCTGTTTAGGAAAACACCCGCTCCGCCGTGCTGGGATCTCCCACGGCAGCTCGGGAATATCCCCCGCCGCAGGGTGGCAGTGGGAACAGCCATGTGCCCAGGGACCAGAGTCTGCCGGGATGTCCCTGCCGTGTGGGGCACCGGGCACACCCCCAGCCCCTCTTTGGAGATGTGCCCCGGTTTGGGGGGTGCCACAGCAAGCAGGTGTTTTGGGGGTTCCCGCTCCACCACCGGCACTCGGAGCTGCAGGGACCACTCGATGGGCTCAAGCGAAAGTGTTGGCGAGTTGATGAGACTGAAAGCAGGCAATTAAAAGCAAAATGAAGCACTTTGGCCATGCACAACACTCCCAGGCATCTTTGACCCAGCACCCAGGGTGCTCCTCGACCCCCTGTGCTGACCAGAGCGGACGTGGTGTTGGGAATAAAGGGAAAACTTTGGAGAAGGACAAGAAAAAACAACTATTTTCAACCTCACTTCCACCCCCACCCCCCTTTTTTTCTTTCTTTTTCT
>NW_009650252.1:506340-509059 GCF_000708025.1 Charadrius vociferus
CCTGGAGATTGTCCTGTTGCAGCCAGGGAGTGCTAGAAAATAGCACATCGCCCACTCATCCAGCCTCCTTCAAGGGAAATATTTATATTATGCCAAAGAGAGGGTTTCCATGGCAGTGATGACTTTAGCACTGTCGCCTTGGAAACCACTTGAGGCCATCTTGAAGGGCTTCAAAATACCCTTCAGAGACAAATAAGGAGCGGGAGCGGAAAGGCCGGCGGGGTTAGAGCAGCGTTTTGGTTTCCCCCCGGCTCGCCCGTCGGCACTGTGCCCGTTCTCGTTGCCCAGGTGTCCACCCCGGGGTGTCACTCCGGGTCCCTGCCCATGCCGCAGGGATGCTCCTAGCCCAAGCGTTGCTTCGTGAATGAACCCAGGACAAACGAACCAGGCACTTTGCAAACAGAAGCGGTTGGGTGACTGCTGCCTCCAGCCTCCCAACCTGGCCATCAGCGGCTCTGGCGTTGGGGTGTTGCTCAGCAAGTGTGGAGGATCTGCCTCCAGCCCAGGCGGTGGCTTTGGGGACACCTCCCTGGACCTGCTAATGCTGGAGCAATGCCAGTGCCCCCCCAGCCTCAGGCGCCAGCTGCTTCCGTATGAACAAACCCCTCTGGGTCCCATGTCTTTTCGGCAGCCCCCAAGTCCCAGTTACCCGCAAAAAGCCCCGCGTTTCTCCCGAGGAGCTGCCGAAATCTGCACCACCTGCATGAGGCTTCTGCTGGCATCAGAGTGCTCACCTGCGGTGGCCAAATCCAGAGGCCCGTTCCCTCCTCCACATCACGCGTCTCCCCCGCAGCTCGGCCCCCCACATCCCATGGTTCAGCCAACCTAACGCTATCGGCCATTTACCCTCCCAGCCTGCAGGATCTCTGTCACCAGTGGCCAGCCCATCTGGCTCTCAAGGACACCGGGAACACAGCAGAGGAGAGTGAAGCTTTCCGAGCAGATGGACGATGAGCTTGATGACGAAGCCGGTGGCGGCAGGTGCGGCCAGCGATGCTGCCTGCTCAACCTATCCTTCTTCAGGATTTGTTCTCCATTTTGCCGAAAAATATTAGTCACCTTCTTAATTTTAGTTTTGGGCAATCCAAAATATATTTTCTTCCTTTCCCCCGACCTGCCTCCATGCTGAGGAGTCAGTTATTCACCAAGCCAGAGCTCTGCCCTCGGCACCCATGCTCAGCTCTGTGGTGCAGCCCCAGCCCTGCCGGCTGCCTCCCACCGTGGGCAGCTCCATGCTGCCCCACAGCCAAAACCGGTCAGGCACAAACAACTCATCCCGTTTTCCTGCAGAGAAACAGCCACACCAGCCTTCCACGGGATCCCGAGGGTGATGAGCTCCATCCCAAGGGTGATGAGCTTGTGTCTCCCCATCCCTGCTCCTGCCTGCACCCACCCAAGAGGGGCACAGTGCTTTTCGGGGGCACAACAGGGATGGGCTGACGGCGTCAGGGTGCGATGCCCTCTGAGGATGTGCAGCCACATGTCTGCCTGAAAAAAAGGGGTCTGGTTCTGAATCAGCCTGGCCTGAGTGTGCCTTTACACTGGAGCCTGATGCCCACCCAGCTTCAAGGGACGGCGGCTTCAGCCATCACTGTGGGGCAGGGAAGGGGGGAACCAGTGGGGATGCAGCACCCAGTAGTACCCACGCGGGCCCAGATTGCAAACTGGGATGGGTGTGCTCGTAGGGACAGCAGTTTTGCCCTGCTGCTCCCCAAGTAGTGATACTCTTACACCCTTTCCAAGGGATCTGGGGCAAAACCCAAGAGCAGCCCCACACAGGCAGCATCACAACCCTCCTGGCGGTGACCATCAGAGACCCATTTCTTTGGGGCTGTCTGCATCACTTGGCATGGATCAAGCGGTGCAGAGTTCTTTGGCTCCAGCGCAGGAAAGCACTCAGCATGGGGAAAATCCCCGTTTATATCCACGGAGCTTCTCACGTCTCCAACGTCGAACATGCGGACTTGAGGCCAGCAAACGTCTTGCTTCGCTCAGGAGGGAGACCCCAGCACCCTGTGTGGCATGAAAATTCGTGCCTGGCCCGTGCTGACTGGGGCGAGAGGCTGGGATGCACAGCAGGGAATTACACGAGTAAATATTTCTTCATGCGTATGAGGCGTCACAGCCAAATCGGGGCACCCAAATGCGGTTTTACAGGGGGTTCTCACAACCCTTCAAGCAGCCAGGTACAACATGACTCGACTAATTGCGAACACCCACAGGCGCAATTGCTAATCACGGCGAAACTCTGCAAAGCCGCTCGATTTCTGCAGCGGTCTCGCTGTTTGTCCGTCGATCCCCGGAGTCAGTCTCGAGGCAGTCCGGGTTTCCCAGACGGGTCAGAGGGCCCTGATGCTGGTGTTACTGTGGTTGTCCTGGGGCATCCTTTATCCTTCAGGGAGAGCTCTGAGCTTCCCAAGTCCTTCTTTCCGGGGCCGGGCTGTCCTTTGGTTTGATTTACTTAAGCATGAACAATACCAGAGTCCCCAGTAAAATTCCACTAACTGCTTACACGGCGGCGTAACATGTCGCTTAATATCGTAACAGAGTTCACGCGATGGGGGCTGACGTAACCGCCAGGGAAGGGGATTTGGGAACCCTTTGGGATGGGATGGGGGGGGCACGGGAAGGGTCTCCTTTTTTGGGGCTCACCACCACCCGAACCGGGAGGGTTTCCCGGGAGGGCGGGTACCTCCTCCGCCCGGTCCTCCTCCCGCGG
>NW_009650252.1:509686-523733 GCF_000708025.1 Charadrius vociferus
TGCAGGGTGCGTCCTGCGCACCCTGAGGTCCCTGTGCGGTCTGGAAGATGAGGTGGTGGAGGAGAGGCGTCACTCGCTGTTTTTCCAGCTGCCACTGCAATGCCACCGTGCACTGAGTGATGCTAATGGCTCAGCCAGGTCTCAGGTGGCAGTTCAGTACATATCCTGGGCAGGGGGGGAACTTGCTGGGCAGATCCTCCTTCAGGACAGGGGAGACTGCCCGGGGGAGCCTCAGGCTGAGAGCTTCAGACCAGGAGGAAGATGGGTGCCATCAGATCTGGCTGAGGAGCAACGGGTGGCCGATGGCTCCTCCTTGGTGGATGGAGGATGTAGCACAGCCCCATAGGTGCCGTGCCAGGTAGAGGAGAAGCTCTAGCAAAAGGTGGGGACACCCCCCTTCAGGGGTATCCCAAGAAACCTGCCCGCTCTTACGGGCGAGGAACTTCTCTCCATGTGATGACCAGCCCTCTGAAGGCTTCACAGTGGCTCCAGCTGGGAGGAGAGTGAGGACCAGCGTGTATTTTGCTGTCTTCTTTCTGCCCCAGGCCATTCACTTCACTTCTGTTGTCGCCAAGTGGCAAAAGGATTATCCAGGACGCTTCTAGCACAGCTCTCCCACCCCTGTCCCCGAGGACTGCGGTGCTTCCCAGGCCGTCCTGTGCCAGTGGGCTGATCCCCTGAGATCAGGCATTTGGACAAAACCCCCAATCCTGAAGGGCTGCGAAGTCCGGGAAACGGCCTGTTCCCATACAGCTGTGAGAGGGTGGCTTTGACTTAAGGAGCCAGAACTCAACTTAACTCTTTGACTTAAGACTTTGAGCTCTGAGGGTGAAACCCACACGTGCCAGAAGAGGGGACACCCCCCCGGGGGAAGCAGAGTGTCAATAGTAAGGCCCGGTTAAAACCGCAGGCTCTCCTTTTGCCCGCCGATGGCCTCCTGCGGTGCGAGAGGGCTGTTCTGGTGACTCCTCATAAGCAAACAGTCTCGGGGGCAGCACAGGCGCTGTGATGCTTTTCCGGCCTCGACTGGAGAAACGGGGAAGATGCGGCTTCCTAGAGTGTTTAAAATCTGCAATCTCGGCCTCTCCGGGCAGTGTGTAAACACCCTTATCTGAGCTATGTTAATAAATTGCCCAGTTGTTTGGAGAGCTACGCAGAGCATGTGACTGTTGACAGTGGGTCACAGCTGAGGGTTCCTGCCAGCTGGAGGGAGAAAATGCAGCTTTGCTGCTTCTGAGTGTGGAAAACAAGCACCTCCGGGACTGATTTCTTTTCCTGATTAAGGTGCCGTGAAGCGGTGATCCTTCTTCCACCGGTTACTGAGTAGTCAGGCAAATTGGGTTTGCGTTTTGGGCTTTGAACCGTAGTCAAACAGGATGATGCGTAGAGTCTTCAGGCAGGGGTGAGGTTTAAATGGCTGATCCTCAAGGGCTGGCCAACCACCCTTCCCGAGGAGCTGGGGGTGAAATGGCGGGCAACTATCCTGTAGGAAGACTTCCCCGAAGAGCTAGCGCTGCCGGGAGCTGCGGGCAAGCCCCCAGGAAGGCTGTTGGAATTGGGCCACCTTGTCCTGTGTTCAGTTCTGATCCGTTCCCCCCATCCAGCTTACCTGCATCCTTTGGGGATGCCGTCATCCACAGTGGCACTGGAGCCGAGGGAGGGTGTGGGTTCCCGCAGGGAGCGGACCTGCGTGTCCATCCCCCTCCCCCTTGTGCTCCTCTACTTCTGCTTTTCCTGGTGGCAACTTCCTTGTCTGGGGCTTGTTTGCTTGAGCTGCTCTGTCATCCGGTGATACGGGACTGCACCGCCTGCCCCATGCTTGTCCTTGTCCTCACAGGGTCCCTCTGGACCGACCCCAGCTGTGTCCTCCAGCTGTCCCGCTGCCTGCCAGCCACAGCAGATGGCTTTTAGGAAAATAAGACCCAGGGAGAGGACCTCACAGCTCTGGGGTTTGGGTCAGCGTGGGCAAGGCAGGTGACTTCCATTAGCATTTGGGCCTCCCACCGTGACACTGAGTGTGTTTTGAAGCTGGCAGCTTCTTGCAGCGGCATTGCACCGGTCCCATGGGAGCCACCGCCTCCCGGAGCGGGCAGGAGCAGGCTCTGAGGAGCCCGGAGTTTTAAACCATCGAGAAGCTCTTCAAAGTACTGAGGTGTCTTTTTATTTTTTCCCCTTCCTGTAGGTTGTCACCAGTATACGAACAAGAGCTGTGAGGAGTGTCTGAAAAATGTCACCGTAAGTAGCAGCAGTTAAAACTCCCAACTTCTTGCAATGCCTGAAAAGGTAGCGTGGGCTTTGTCGGGCTCTTACGGAGCAGCGTCCCTCCTGGCAGGGGGGCAGCTCCCCTGCCCTTGTCCTGAGCACGTTGCAAATGCCACCCACCCATGATGGTGACATGGCATGCCCCCCGTCAGTGCTCTGGGAAGAGATTGCTAAAAACTGCTTGGGTTTTCTTGTATGTTTTTCAAGTCAAGTAATGGAATTGCCGAGCTCCTCCTCGCAGATGGGAGATGTTCTCAAGGGGGCAGCAGGGTGAAGGAGCTGAGTGGGCTGGCCTGGCTGGTCCTGCTGCCCTTCCACCGGTCTGTGGGTGCCGCGGCACTGGGTGGATGCGGGATGCGTACCTGTGTCCTGCCAACCTCCTCTACCACCTTTATCTCTGCTATCAGCAAACTTGAACTTGAGTCAGGTCTCGTAACTGACTTAGCCAGAACCAGTTTGACCAAACCCAGCTGAACGCTGGCACTGGGGGTTGGAGCCACCAGGAAAGGAGGGTGCAAAGCTGCCACGAGTAGCCTGGCTGGGAAGGACTGGTGAGGGCACCCACAAACCTCTCCCGCTCAGCAGTTCTGTGTTGGGCAGCTGGTCTCGAAGGCTTTCTTCTTGTCCCAACAATGCCACATGTAATAAATGTGAAGGATTCGGTGATTACTACTGTCACAGAAGCCAGGAGAAGGGTTCTTGGAGTCTTTACTTGCCCAAGAAACCTGCGCTCCCCTCACCTGCCTCTCCCAGTGCAGGCAAGCCGGACGCAGCCCCGCGCTGACTGAACACCACCGTTCCTCCTGAGCATCCCATCGCTGCTGGGTGGTACCTGGCTCGCAGGAGGAGGTGGTGGTGGCCCTGTTGCCGCAGCTAACCAAGCAGAGCACAGGTAACTGGCAGCACTGCCATGCACCAGTAACGCTGTGCTGCCTGGTTCCTGTCTCCCAGTGCCTGTGGTGTGCCAGCAGTGGGAGGTGTGTGGAGTACCCCGTCCGGAGAATCCTCCCCCCGGCTGACCTCTGTGAGCTCCGCTCTGCACGCTGGGGAGTCTGCTGGGGTAAGTGGATCGTGCTCGAGCGATGACTGCCTTTAGCACTCGTGCTGGTGGTAATGGGAGGTTTCCCTCACCTCCCATTCTCACTCCTGGTGTAGCAATGGTGGGCTGAAGTCTCTCAGGGTTCTGCAAACTTCCTGACGCGTGGGCGAGAAAGCGGAGCGTGAGCAGCTCCCTACCTTCTGGCAAGAAGGACCCACGGGGTTTTCGCTACTCTAAATACATTCCTCATGCTTTGGTGCGATCACAGAATCGTTATGGCTGGAAAAGATCTTTAAGATCATCAAGTTCAACTGTTGTCTAATTCTACTGGGCCCACTTCTAAACCATGTCCCTGAGCACCATATCTAGATGGCTTTTAAATACATCCAAGGATGGCGATTCCACCACTTCCCTGGGCAGCCTGTCCCAGTCTTTGATAGCCTTTTCAGTGTAGAAGTTTTTCCTAGCCTCTAACCTAAACCTCCCCTGGTGCAACTTGATGCCATTTCCTCTTGTCCTGTTGGTTGTAACTTGTGAGAAGAGACCACCACCCACCTCTCTACAGCCTCCTGTCAGGTAGTTGTAGAGAGTGATAAGGTCTCCCCTCAGCCTTCTTTTCTCCAGGCTGAACAACCCCAGTTCCCTCAGCTGCTCCTGATAAGACTTATTCTCAAGACCCTTCACCAGCTTTGTTATCTTTCTCTGGACCCTCTCCAGCACCTCAATGTCCTCCTTATACTGCGGCGCCCAAAACTGGACACGGTACTCAAGGTGCGGCCTCACCAGTGCCGAGTACAGTGGGACAATCACTTCTCTAGCCCTGCTGGCCACACTGTTCCTGATACAGGCCAGGATGCCGTTGGCCTTCTTGGCCACCTGGGCACACTGTTGGCTCATATCCAGCCGGCTGTCCACCAACACCCCAGGTCCTTCTCTGCTGGGCAGCTCTCCAGCCACTCTGCCCCAAGCCTGTAGTATTCCATGGGGTTGGTGTAACCCAAGGGCAGGACCCAGCACTTGTCCTTGGTGAAGCTCACACTATTGGCCTCAGCCCATCGATCCAGCCTGTCCAGATCCCTCTGAAGAGCCCTCCTACCTTCAAGCAGATCAATGTTCCCGCCTAACTTGGTGTCGTCTGAAAAATTACTGAGGGTGCTCTCAGTCCCCTTGTCAAGGTCATTAATGGAGATATTAATAAAGATGGAGGCTTCCACATGTGGCCAGCACCGAGGAACAAGAGTCGAAGGTGCTGGGCAGGCAGCTACCTGCGCAACCCTTCGTGGGGCTCAAAGGGTGCACACCAGAGGCTGACTCCTCTGTACCCCGTGCATTGTTCCTTGCACAGCTTCTGGCTCTTCCACCTTCCGCAGTGTGGCTGCTGCCCTCTTAAAATTCATGGGGGCTCTTGGAACCAGAAGTGAGGTGATTTCTCCGGAGGCCTGCGTGGGTTTCTTCTAGTGCTGAGCATGCTGCAGTCCTGCTCAGGACCCACCTGAGAAAAAATACCCTCTTCCAAAACCAGCCCTGCATAAGCTGCGCTGCAGCTGGCTGCCTGCAGCCAGGTCACCTCCGGCAGCTTTGTGTGACTGTTGGCTGCCTTTCCTCCTCAGTGCTCTGTTTCCTGGTGGGTTTCTGAAGAGATGAGCGTCTTTGTTTAGACCAAGCATGCTCGTGTTCAGGCAGGACCCAGCTTTTGGGGGCTGGAGCAGCTGGGAAGCAAGCTGGGGCTTGGTTTCTCTCACCCGTCCCCTTGATGGGGAACTTGGAGTTGAATTGTGGTCGCCTGACATCTATTGTGCTCGAGGCTGGGCTCTCTTCTCTACCCACGAGAGTTAAAGCTGCTCTCATACCTTTGGGGAGGAAGAATCTCCTCTTTGTGAGCACTCCAGCATGCTTTTCCGAAACTTGTGCAAGACCTTGAAATACTAGTTTTTTTTGTGTGAGTAGCTTCACAAAAGGTTTCATTATAGATGAATGCATTCCTTAGCTTGTAAAACTCGCTTTAGAGGAGATTAGTCCTGCCAGAGATTAGCTCTTAAATGAGTCTGCATTTTGTGTGTGTGTGTGTGTGACTTAAGCCTTCGTCATCAGGTGGAGGAGTGCCCAGTGCTCTGCCACACACCTCTGTCTATGGGAAGGGGTGATCCAAACCCCAGGCTCACCCTGAAAGCCAAGCTTTCAGAAGCACCAGTACAGACGTCCTGGTGGAGAAAGTCGCTTTTGAGCTGAAGAGCCCGGGTGGGTTTGTCTTGCCCCCGCTGACTTCTGACCCTCGGCCTTTGACCTGTTCCCTGCCTGACTCCATGGGTCTGTGACAGTGCAGCCAGGGAAAGCTTCACGTTGCTCCGAGGCAAGACAGTGCCGTGGACAGTCAGGTCTCAAACACCGTCTTTCTCAAAGCCTTACTGGGAAGGTGGACCTGCAGCCTTCCCTGCTGCTGGGTGACTGCTGGGGGGGCTGTCTGAGACCCCCCCGTGGGGACAAACACAAGTGGCTTGCTGACTTCTGGCCTCACTGGTGACCTGCTAGGCCATGGCAGCTGTCTGCGGTTGGTACCTGGAACCACATTCCTCGTGTGGTGCTTGCCACCGTCGCCTGGGTAGGGGCGCGGTGTGATTTGAGAGTCAGATGGCTCAGTTGTGGGCAGCGATGGAGCTCTCCACTGGGAGCGGGAGCCTTGGAAAGCAACTTTGATGGTGGAGTCAGCTCAGCCTGGAGCACCCTGACGAACCCCTGCTGCCACCGAGTCCCTGCAGCGAGGGGACAGGCTGGCATCTTCTGAAACACCCTGAAATGCACCACCTGCGGTGCTCGGGCTTTCTGCTGGGCTCAGGGTCTGAGCCTCGTGGAGAAGAGGGATCAGAAGAGCTCTCCGCAGGCTCAGGTGCACGAGGATTTCTGTAACTTGGCTGCTGTGTGTGCGCTGGGTCCTAAACAAATATTTCCACAGGCCCAAGGCTCTGAACAGTCTGAATCGTGCTTGGAAGAAACCTCTCTTTCTTTCAGAGGATTTCAGGTGATGTCTAGATATGTCCCTGCGGGCTGGTGTCTCTGCTGCTATTCCTGCAGGAGCCGAGATGGACCACTGCCTCCCTGGGACCAGGGCTCGAGGCTGCTGCTCCACCACCGTGTCCCAGCGGGTTTTGCGCTGTGCGTGGGTGAGCAGACCCCTCCAAGCCCTGGGGGGACATGGAGGGGGGGGTGCAGAAAGCAGCCTTCCATCGCACTGCTGGCCCCAAGCCGATAAATCCCAGCAGATTTTGTCTCACTTTGTCTCCCGCCCAAGGACTCCAGACACCCATCAAGTGTCCGGTCCACTGTCATCACATCTTATAGATGAATTCTGAGGTTGGCTCCTGTAGGCAGCAACTCCAGTGCCAGCTGCGGCCCTTCCATTGGAGGTTGCTCCTCAGCGCTGAAGCCTCCAGGTTGTTTTATTTTTTTCCCCTTGATGGGTTACTGTTCACCTGGATTAGTGATTAAGACAGCTTTGCTCCCGTTTCTGCCAGAGGAGTTTGACCTGACTGCACGTGTTATTGCCTTTCTTCATAGCCGGTAACCGAGTGCTATAGTTAGCAGCTACATATACTCTGTTGGTGTGTATGTGCTGTGCCAATGCTTGGTATATACCTATAGAAAATGATGTTCAGCTTGCTTTTACACGTCTCTCCAGCCCGGTGACTGAAGCTGCTGGTGACAGCAGCTGTATGCTTGTAAATATTGTGGTAACTCCAGGCGGCCGTGTATTTGTGTGCTAAATGTGTTCTGTTGCATCCTCTAGTGAACTTTGAAGCCCTGATCATTGCGATGTCTGTGGTGGGAGGAACGATCCTTATCATGTTGGGGGTCTGCTGCTGCTGCTGCTGTTGTAAGAAAAAGAGCAAAAAGCAAGTATCGGAGGGGTTCCCTGTTTTCTCCAAGTAGCTTAGCCACAACCACGTGCTGTTGCAGCACTGCGTCCCAAGCGCTGCTAATGGGCTCTTCTGTCTGCCAGGCCAGACAAGGATGACGAGAGAGCGGCCAGGGAGCGGGAGAAGAGGCGGGTGCGTCAGGAGGAGAGGTGAGGTTGCCCTGTAGTCCCTGCTCCTCAGGCTGCCAGACGATTCGCCTTCTGTCTGTACCCTCAGACGTGATGCCAGGAGGCATGTGGGGCTCGACACGTGCAGCCAGCGGCTGCTTCAGCCCTAGCTCAAACGTAAACCTCACGAGCAACATCTTTCTGGGGGGACTCGTGGATGCAGCATCCCAACAGTACTGTGTATCCCACTCCCCGAGAGCTGCTGATGTGCGTGGGCTCTGGTGGTCCCCGGTGCCTCCAGGAGGTGGGCGGTGGGGGGCTGAGCTCCCTGGGTTGGGAAGAAACAAGGAGCTGTAGCTCCTCTTGGTTGGTTTTGTATCGCCAGTCACCGACTCGTGGGTTTTTCTGTTTGCTTCTTGCAGGAGAGCAGAGATGAAATCGCGGCATGATGAAATCCGAAGAAAATACGGTACAGTGCTGACGCAAGCGATTCAAACTAAGCTTTAGATTGAGCAGCCTTGGTAACTGGTGCTATGGTGACAGCTGCAGAGGAGACCTGGCCAGCAGGGAAAACGGTTTCTGCTTCTCCTCTCTCACTGAATTGCTCTCTTGCCCTCCGGGAGCAAGTGTAGAGACGCTTGGGTCATGGCGTGTGACCCCATACAAGTGCTGCTGCTCTCAGGCAGGGAAGGGGAGTGTTTTTAATGGGACCTGCGTCCTCTGAACTCGCCCCGCCGGAGAAGCTGCTGGGGCTTTACTGGAGGGGAGAAGCAGAAGCTGGCAGACACAGCGCCAGCCGTAATGCTGCTGCCCTTCAGGCACGGCCCTCCGGCAGCCCTGTGGCCAGCAAGCGGCTGGGGAGCTGGCCACCCGGGGTAGGGGAACAGGCGGGAGCCCACAGCAGCAGGAGGAGAGAGCAGGCACCAGCCTGACCACCGAGACAGTCCTCGGTGCCAGCAGTGGTTCCCCGGGAGGTGGCTCAGTCCGCTGGGGTTGGACTGTCCTTCAGGTGAGTCCCATGGCCCCGGGGTGGGTGAAGACCTGCCCGAGGGGGACAGCAGCCTGGAAGGAAGGGGGGAGCAGCCAGTTGCTCGGAGCTGGTGGAGAGGTCTCTCCTGCCTACCCATTTTGGGCTGCTGGGAGCTCTCCCAGGGTGGCCATGGAGCAATTTGGCTCATCCACACTGAGCGTGGTGGAAGGGGCTGTATGGAAAGCTGGAGACCCTTCTTCTGCCTGCTGCAGGTCCAGGTTGGGCAGGAGATCCAGGGGCCTCTGGCTGGGCTGGCTCCTCTGGGGGAGGAAGAGCAGGCAAAACAGTGCCTGAAGGAGCCCGTGGTGGGGGAAGCACCTGCTCGTGGAAGTGGAAGAGCTGTGCTTCAGGGCTGTCTTGCCATGCCAGGGCTCTGTCCTGCCCCAGCCTCACCAGAGAGTTTGCAATCTCGTCCTTTCCCGCTGTTCCTCCTCAAAAGTGTTGGGCTGGGGCAGGGAAAGAAGCCAATAGAGTGGCCTGAGGGCTTGTCACTGGCCCAGAAGTCAGCCCCGTGCCCTGTCTCCCAGCCTGGGGATGTAGGAGCAGGGGAGGAAGTCTAAGAACAGTTTTAATTCCTGGCTGGGGCTAAACCACAACAAATTTGGGTCTGGGCTCTCTGCTTCCAAGTCTGGTCCAAGAGAAGGAGCGTGCAGAAGGGGTGGGCTGGAAGATCAGTCGTGCTGCTTTACCTGGACTTTATGTGGACTACCTGGGAGAGGAGCTTGCAATCGGGTCGAGCTTCTTAATGGATCTCTCCTCTTGTGCAGAGGAGGAGAGCGAAATAGCGCTGACTGCATGCACAACTCAAGTATGAGCAGGTCTTTTGGAAGGACTGCAGGACAGGAGGCTGGGTGAAACAGGGATGGCAAACCAAGAACTAGGTTTCTGGCTGGCTGCGACTGGCATGGCAGCTGCTGTCTGAATGAATCTCTCTTCTCTTCTAGGCCTGTTCAAGGAAGAGAACCCTTATGCAAAATTCGAGAATTAGAATCTCTGGACCTGCCCACCCCAGTGAACAGTGCCTTCTCGCAGAGCTGCAGGGCTCCGCACGTCCCCCGCCACAAGGAGACCACCGTGGTGCCACTTCCCTCTTCAAGCTGCCACAGAAGATGAGCCAAATGCTTGGTGACACTGCTGTCCCCACTCCAGATGCTCAGTTTGCTCCCAAGATTTGCTCTTGATCTGCTGGTGCAGGAAAACGTGGTGGCGATACCAGAGGATGACACGTTTCTTCTCATTCACCCCTGGGGTGGTAATGGAGTCCAAAGCAATGCAAATAACAGTCCTTGTCCCTGGCCAAGGGCAAAGGCAACCTTATGCATCTTTCTTGCTCCTGCCTCACCAAATACCCTTCACACACAGAGCCAGGCTCTTCTGTCCTCTGCTTTCCTTTCTACTCTTTTTCTTTTAGCATAGGCAAAAGCCAGCAAGAGTTTCTTGACTTGCCAGTCAGTGGGAGGCCTTGGCCGTTACTCAAGGTGCCTGTACTTCTCCCAGCACATTAGCATTCCTTGCAAAAAGCACACGTTTCTGGTTATCTCGGGCCTCCAGGACGAAGGTCCCACATGCACGTTCTCACTTGCAACTAATCTGGGGAAATGCCCCAACACTCCTACCTCTCTGTGCCTTTCTAGAAAGGTGGGCTCCTGGTCGTGATGGCCACGGCTAGTAGCGATACTGTAGGATTCAGATGCATTTATAATATGTTGACTACATATTAAACTGATTTGATTACTATCCTAGCCCTGAAAGAGTTTAATTCTGCTCCACACCAGGTGTGGGTTGGCAGCAATGGCTGATGGAGCTGATACCATTACATGGCCCTGGCTTTGTCAGGCCCTGATGGGGCAGCTGAGGGAGGCAGAAGGAAGGCTGCCTTGAACTCTTGTGGGGCTTGAAGGGAAGAGTCTGTTCATGGAGATGGGTAAATGGCTTTAAACTAAAAGAAAGTAGATTTAGATTAGATATATGATGAGGGTGGTGAAATACTGGCCCAGGTTGCCCAGAGAGGTGGGAGATGCCCCATCCCTGGAAACATTCCAGGTCAGGTTGGATGGGGCTCTGAGCAACCTGATCTAGTTGAAGATGTCCCTGCTTACGGCAGGGGGGTTGGACTGGATAGCCTTTAGGTCCCTTCCCACCCAAACTATTCTGCATTCAGTTGTTATGAAAAGCGGGGTGTTGGGAGTAATGCTGCTCTCTAAGAAAGGAGTTGGGTGTTTCTGCAAGAGCTTGGCCTGTGTCCCCTGGCAACCCTGAGAGCCCCTGTCAAAGCAGGGTGGCCGGGGGGCTCCTGGCAGCATCAGGCACAGACTAAACCCTGTGCTGTGCTACCTGCGTGAGGGATCCAGGGGTGGGGAAAGGAGGATGGGAGCTGACTGCTCTTACGTGGTCCTATACTTGACCCAAATTGGCTGTGCAGTCTGAAGGAGCCTTACATGCAAGCAGCACATCTACCTTTATAGTTTTATCTAAGAAAAGCTGACTATTGCCTTCTGCCAGGGGGGGTGACTCGCTCCAGGCCGCAGATGGTAGTGTTTCTGTGGGCTCACATAAAGTACTCCGTTTGCATTGCCAGGCTGATGGCCCTCGGACACAAACTGCTCAAGCTGAACTTGTGAAAGCTAAACCAGCTGTGCAACCTTACTGCTGCTGGCTGAGCTGTGCGCTGGCTGCCAGAATCTGGCTGGCTTTTGCCAGGATGGTCAGAGATGCAAAACTTGTAGGTGAATTTTGATGCTGCCAGAAGGTACTCGGCTTCAGGTAGTAGGAGCGAAGTGAATGACTCTGTTAATGCTGAAAAAGAACCTGGTTTGTAACCTGGGCTTCTGTTTGTGTGAACTGGGCTGCAGTGCTGGGAGGAGGGCTGAAAGGGTCAGTTGCCAAGCTCTCATGGGTGCTCTCCCATCTTCTGTCCTAGTCATAGGATCATAGAATGGTTTAGGCTGGAAAGGACCTTAAAGACCATCAAGTTCCAACCTTTCTGCCATGGGCAGGGACATCTCCCACCAGCCCAGGTTGCTCCAAGCCCCGTCCAACCTGGCCTTGAACACCTCCAGGGATGGGGCAGCCACAGCTTCTCTGGGCAACCTGCACCAGGGGATCACCACCCTCACAGTGAAAAGTTTCTTCCTGATATCTCATCTAAATCCCCCCTCTTCCAGTTTAAAACCATTCCCCCCTTCCTGTGGCTCCCCTCCCTGATCAAGAGTCCCTCCCCAGCTCTCCTGGAGCTCCTTTAGGGACTGGAAGGGGCTCAAAGGTCTCTCCAGACCCTTCTCTTCTCCAGGCTGAACGCCCTGAACTCTCTCAGCCTGTCCTCCCAGCAGAGGGGCTCCAACCCTCGCAGCATCTCCATGGCCTCCTCTGGCCCTACTCCAACAGCTCTGTCTCCTTCTGCTGTTGGGACCCCCCGAGCTGGAGGCAGCACTGCAGGGGAGGTCTCCCAGAGCAGAGCAGAGGGGCAGAATCCCCTCTCTCACCCTGCTGGCCACGCTGCTGGGGATGCAGCCCAGAGGGCTGGTGGCTTTCTGGGCTGTGATCGCACATTGCTGGCTCATGTTGAGCTTCTCATCCACCAGCACCCCCAAGTCCTTCTCCTCAGGGCTGTTCTCAGTCCATTCTCTGCCCAGCCTTCATTTGTGCTTGGGATTGGTTCGACTCACGTGCAAGACTTTGCACTTGGCTTTGTTGAACTTCATGAGGTTGGCACAGGCCCACCTCTCCACCCTGTCCAGGTCCCTCTGGATGGCATCCCTCCCCTCCAGCGTGTCGACTGCACCACACAGTTTGGTGTCGTCAGCAAACTGACTGAGGGTGCACTCCATCCCAACATCCATGTCGCTGACAAAGATGTTAAACAGCACTGGTCCCAGTACAGACCCCTGAGGAATGCCACTTGTCACCACTTGGACATCGAGCTGTTGACTGCAACTCTTTGAGTGTGGTCATCCAGCCAGTTCCTTATCCACCAAGTGGTCCAGATGTCAAATCCATGTCCCTCCAACTTAGAGACCGGGATGTTGTGCCGGACAGCGCCAAATGCCTTGCACAAGCCCATTGGACTGTTTGGGCAGGGGTTGCATCCCTGGTGCTGCTGGTCAAGAGCCATTGGGAGGTGGTGACAGCATCTTATTCAGCTGTGCGGGACTGGGAGATGATGCTTTAAAGAAATCCCCACTGACCTGGGGACTGGGACCTGCATAATCCCTTTGGGCTACCTGAGCACTTCCACTGACCCCACATCCAGCACTAAGGGGTGGTACCTCCAAAACCAGCAGGGATGGGGGACCCCTGCAAGCAGGTTCCCCTCGCTGGGCCCCTACTCATTACAGGCTCTGTCCTCTACTGAACCAGGGCAGCAAAGGGACCAGCTCCACCTGAGGAACCAGGTCCCTGCCTGGATGGAGCGGGTCCATGCCCCAGGGGACAAGCAGAGGGCAAGGAGCTGGATTGGTGCTGTATCGGTGCTGCATCCTCTGCTTGCATCCTGGGCTCCATCATCACCAGTCCCACGGCTGCCTTCTGTAGCCTGTGATGGAGCTTCTGCTAATTTTTCTGACTCCTGTGAAGGTCGCTGTGGGCAGGTATCGTGCAGCTGATGTGCTGCAAAGCTGGTGATCCCTTTGGCTCCGCTGGGGCGCGGTGGGGAGGTGAAGCTGGGTCCTTCAATGACTGAGATGCCTGCCCAGGTCTGGGAAGAAACATGTCCGCACTGTAACCAAGAGTTGAGCCAGGCATCTAAAAAGACCTTTCAGGAGGATTAATTAAGCCTTTGCAAGGCTGCTGTGCTGGGAAGGCTGCCCTGCTTGGGGCAGGGGGAGCAGATGGCGGTGGGGATGGCACGGCCAAGGGGTGCAACAGTGTGCCTCACTGCCCGTGGGCTGCCTGGACAAGAACCATGAGTACAAGTAACAGGAAAGGTGGGACAGAGAGCCAGTGCGCTGAGGGAGGTGAAATTCCTGGGTGAAGGCTGAGCTGTCAGCAGGGGCTTCCTGCCTGCAGGTGGAGGATGACCGTACTGGGGTGGCCTGCCATGATCCTGGCCACGCTGGTGGCAGCAGTGGGGCCCCAGAGGGACGAGTGCAGCCCTGTGATGCCCTGCCATCATGTCCCAAGCCCGTCCGGGCAGTGGGATAGCAATGGGTGCAGACAGCCCTGCTACAGGCTGGAGACCAGCAAAGATCCATCATGGCTACAGAGGGCCTGGGAGGAAGAGCAAGGGGACCACACACACCGCCTCCCCTGGCTCTGCTTCTGAGCGGGGCATCCGGGTCACCTGGGCCCCTCTGAAATAAAACCACCAGGGATGCTGAGAGGGGCCGTGCCTGGTCCCTTCCCTACTGGTTTGCTCATTGCTGCAGAGCTGGAGGAGAGGGAGGGATGCAGCCCTGGGAACTGGGGGAGAGGGTGGGGTGCGGCTCAGGAACTGGTAGAGAGGGAGGGATGTGGATGTTGGGACTGGAGGAGAGGGGCCATTACTGGCTTCTTCCATCCCTGTCCCTGTGGGGATGCACCCCAGGAAGGGGAAAAGGGGAATAAGGGGGAAGGGGGAGGGAAAGGGGGGAGTCCCCTGGGCCTCTGCCAAGCAGACCCCCGAAGGGACCAGTGCCTGCTCTCCTGCAGGCCAGGGCGAGGAAAGAGGCTGAGAAGGAGGTTTGGGGGGGTCCCTCCTTTCCTCTCCTGGGCCCGCACCCCC
>NW_009650252.1:524671-528846 GCF_000708025.1 Charadrius vociferus
CTTCCCTGCGCTCCCCTCTCTGGGACGCTTGTGACAGCAGGGCAGGAGGGCTCGGGGTGCTGGCGGCTCTGAGGCCTTAGAGGTTTTTCTCTTTGGTCAGGGAACGCTGCCTCTTCCTCCTCAGGCCTTCCTGGAGTGCTCGAAACGTCCCGCGACAGCGCTGCCAGAATACCTCGAGTTCTGAGGGCCAGTTCACTCTGAATCTTTAGCCTCGTAACCCGCAGTTCTGTCATCTCAGGACTCCACCAACTTTATGCAGTACATGTTTTCCATTTGGCAAATGGCACAGAGCAAATTCTGCTGTGCTGAAACTTTCGCTGTGGGTTTTTTTTCTTCACCTGTCTCTCCCGCTGCGCAGTCTGGCCTGCTGCATTCTGCAGGTGGTGGTTGGCTGCTCCATGTTGGTGGCCGTCCCTTGGTGCCACCCTGAGCTAAACAGAAGAGGAATGTATCCCCACAGCGCAGTTCCTGAGCCAGTAGCCCTCCATGCCTGTGTTTCTGCACTGTGAGGTTGTGCGGAGCAGAGGGTGTGGGTGCGAATGGCTTTCGGTGCTGACATTTCCGCTTGTCCGTTAGATTTGGGCTGCTTTCTTTGCTTACCTGAACCATATGCTCTGCCCTATCCCATGCCTGATACAGCATAACGCCTCTCGGGTTGGGAACCAGAATGGAATACGTGGGGTTTTCGGAGAGGCATGGGGAGTTTTTGGGTGCGTGTGGCTCTCTGTGTATGACTGGAGGTGTGAATCACGCAGGGATTTCAAAGGGTTTTAGAGGGCAAAGCAAAGATCTCGATCCCTGAGGTGGGGAATAAAGACTGCCTCATGTGATTAAATGCTGTCAAAACAGGATTAAGTCCTGAATTCAACTCAGGTTTTAAGGGCAACGTTAACTGGCTAACATTAGACCCCAACATTATTCTGATAAACCTTGCAAGTAAGAATCTGCCTCAAGTTCTGCAAGTTTGTTTTTCCTCAAACAGTCGTTTTCATGGTTTCTTTTTTCATCAGAAGATAAAGAAGTAGAACTGGGAGCAGATGCCTGGCATGAGTGAAAGCTTGTCTTAACTATGGGTGCTGATAGCTAGTTGCACAAAAAAGTAGTTTTTTCAGATTTTTTTTAAAATGTTTTCTTTAATGTACCGTTACTTCTCTGACTGCATGAGAAACAATGGCTGCTCCCTCCTGCCATGTCCTCTGAGGCTTTATAGAATGGAGTGTTGATTGATCGCTTCTTAAATTACCGTTGTAAATTAACTTTTGCTGCTTGTGCCTTGCAGAGCAGGATCAGAACCAGGTGCCAAACCCACGCCTGTGGGTCCGTATAGAGTCCTTGCTGTGCCAGCAGCGCAGCGGGACGTCGCTCCGCTTCCTCAATTGATATAGCAAGATAGATGCACCAAGTTTCCTGTCTGGTTAATTTATTAATATTTGTTCTGACAGAAAATCTGTAAATGTTCTGGTTGGATTCAAAAACGAAAGCGTGGTTTCTCATATGAATTCCTTTAAACTTGCAGGGCTTGTCGATGAGGCAGATTAGATTCAGATTTGATGGACAACCAATTAATGAAACAGACACACCTGCACAGGTACGAAAAATACTTTCACTACAAATTGCTATACAAATATCTTGATGTCTGTGTGCGGATCAAAGGGGTTTGAAATCAAAACGATTCTGAAATAGTTGCTGTAAGTTTAGTGCGTTCCAAATTTGTCTAGGGTGGGATTTTTTTATTTTTTATTTTTTTGCCTTGAATGTTTTAACTGTTGTGGGGCGGAAGGAAAATGTGTAGGTGCTGAACAAGCCAGCACTGGAGTGGCGGTGTGGGAAGGACCCATGGCAAGTGCTGTCAGTTTCGGCTCTGTCCTACTTCTGTGTCAGCCTGTTCAGAGCCAGCAGTGAAGCTGCAGTTGGCATCGACGCTGGCAGTGCCGGGAACGTGGAGAGTTTCTTGGGCTGGCAGGGAAGAGAGGAGATGCTTGGCTGGGTGGTTTGTTGTAGAAGATGCTAAACTGCCACGTTTGGTCTGGCTGACAGGCGTGCCTCCGAAACCCACTTCGGTGTTGGTGGTACTCCGATGGGAGAGACGCTGGAGCGTGCACTTGGAGTGACTGACAGAAAGCGTTTCATGCGTTAATTAAAATGACACCTTAAGTGCTCTGTTACTGGTACTGGTTGGGAGCAGAGAGCTAAGTGCTTTTGTAACGATGAGGTTGTGTATTTCAAGTCTGGTATTTTCCATATCTGTTACTCTTAACAGCTGGAGATGGAAGATGAAGACACTATTGATGTGTTCCAACAGCAGACAGGTGGAGTGTGCTAAGACGTGCCGTCCTTCTGAGAAGAGGAGTTTAAGGATCCTCATCGCACCTCACTCTCATCTGTCCTTGGATTTGCTATTAAATAGTAAACGAATGAACATGCCAATCACATGGGATTCTTCTCAACTTTAGAGGACATTTACCAAAATTGCTTGTTGTCTTTGACGTACTGCGTGTGCAAGTCAAAACAGTATCTGCAGGGATTAATCTAGATCTTAAATTGGGCCAATTTGATTTAAGTTCAGATTAAGTAATATGCGTTGTCTCTCTGCTGTTATCTTCTTCTTTTTTTCCTTTTTTTTTTTTTTTTCTTTAAACCTGTGGCCTAAATATTCATCCATGTGTTAGGACATGGAGTGTTCATTCCTGGCTCTTGTCGGTCTTGCCCCTCTGGTTTAATTCTAATCATGTAAATAATTCAGTATATTTTCATGCCAATCGTGAGCATAAAAGTTTCCTTTTAAGATATGCCTCGGGGAAGGAAAAGAGAATGAAGTTTTTAGATTTGAAGATTTTAGCGCATGTTGCGAACACAGTTACTTCAGGAGCTGTTAAGCCTGTGACACAAGGCCGGTACACGCAGATACAATGCTTAGTCTAGCGTTGGAGTTTAAAATATTGCAGATTTACATGTGCTTTGTCATATTATGATGAAGTCATCGGAAATATACTTTTTTAATGCAGAAATTAGATTTGGCCTGAATTATTGTCAGAACCGGAGTTAGCAGAGCAGCTGGTCCAAAAAACTTAATGCTCGTGATAGAGCAGCAGTATTTTTATGTTTGTTGTTGTCGTGGTCGTTGTTGTGCAAGCTTATAAAATGAGAAACCGGTCACTGCAGCCTCAGCCATGTGCCGGGCAGAACCCGTCGCTGCCTTTCTCCTGCTCTGTTTCTCAGTTGGTACTAGAAGTGTGCGGCCTCAGGTTTCTTTTTAATAATTGTTTTTGGTAGATAAACTTGCTCTATAAATGAGGAGCGGGTGAAAAGGAGAAAAAAAAAAAAAAGCCTTTTAATGTCCCCAAGGTGTATGTGCAGAAGAGCTGTCAAGACTCTGGTGAGCACGGAGGGAGATGCACGCGTGTGTTTGAAAAATAGTCATCTGCTCTACTGCCTCCCCAAACTTCCCAGGTTTTAAAGGCACTTGTGTGCTGGGGTTTGAGCTCCACGCGCGGTGTGGGGCTGTTGAGGTGAGTTTTTGCCATGGCCACCCTGTCACCCTGTGGTGGATGCGTGCCCCGAGACCCTTCGCTCCCATTGGATCACCTCCCGCTTGCCGGAAAGGCCCTTATTTTTTATTTTTTTTTTTTTTTATCTTGTCTATGGGCCAGGGTGGGGGGTCCCGTAGATCTCATTGTTTATTCACCGATTTGTACATTTATTTTTTGTCCTTTCCTATTGTATACAGTAAATATAGTTTGGTACTCTGTCTCCTGCCTTACCCTTCCTCCGCCCGCGCTCCCCTCGCCGTGGCCTGTCCTCGGTGGACGCTGCAGCCACCCTTCAGACATCCACCTCCAAGACTCCGGAGGCAGCACAAGCACCCGGCCCCCTATAAATCCCGCGGTCCGCACTGCACCCCCAGTTTGCACCTAATTTTCTCCGCATGATATGACTTTTTGCACTCTTTTTCTCTCTCTCCCTTCCCCGTGAAGCGGCTGTAGTTTCTCCCTCCGCTTCTGCAGCCTCTTTCCTAAAGAATCACCACCGGGACCGCCTGTTTCACGCTGCCCTACTTCAGAGTTTTGGCTCTGAGTTTTCCCTCCCGGGGAGTGTGCCCGGCGCTGCGCACGGCCGGCGCCGCTCTGCGCATGCGCGGCCTCGGTGCTCGGAGGACTGGCGGCGCACCACAGAGG
>NW_009650252.1:529074-535686 GCF_000708025.1 Charadrius vociferus
CCTGCAGAGCTCTCCCTGCGTTCCCACAGAGACACCCGAGGCCGGGGCTTTGGGGTACCGGGGGCTTTGAGGTGCGGTTGTGGAAGCAGGAAGTGAGGGCTAGCACTGCTTCTCTCTTCCAGGTTCTCCCTTTTCCCTCGATGCTGAGGGACCGTCCTGCGCACTAGGCCTGGGTGTTTGGGCTGGGACACCAAAGGGTGGTTTGTGAGCTCTTGGGATTCCGTGACACAGGGAGCTTAGTCATGGGGGAGGCCTGGGAATCTTGGGCAAGTGGCCAGTTCTTTTTATTTTTGCCCAGGTAAATTTTCCAGGTGGAACAAAATGCAGCCACGGAAGCCTCTGTCACAGAGCTTTGTTTCCTGAAAGATAATTAGATGTTTGTCAAGACCTTAACAGAAGCATCGTGGTTGGTAACTGGAAGTTAGCGATCAATGGCATAAACTTACTTGTTTGTTTAAAAGTCTACATGAGGTGTGACTCGCAGGGGGTGGCAAGCAGTGATCTTTGCCAGCCCCACCGCAGGGAGCAGGACCAGCTGCTGTGGGCTGGATCCCTCTGTGACATCCTGTTCTGCTCACTGCTGCGCTTGCCAGGCGTCCGAAGGTGCCTTTTCTTTTGGCAAGATATACTTTTCTGTTGCTGCTGTTTACACAGTCGCTTTTGGCCTCTGATATTCTGGTTTTTATTTCAGGCAAGGAAGTAGAATGGGGAAAAAAAGAACTGTGAGGTAGGTGAAGGACGGCATTAGGCTTTAAGAGCCAGCCTGCTCCACTGAGGGTCATTTACAGAGCTGCTGAGTCTGTCCAGGGATGAGGACTTGTTTCTCACTTTGCCATCGTTTAGTGGAAGACTCCAGCCTGTATAAAACAGGGTATTTATAGATGCGTGTTTCCTGCCAATACTGTGTTTATTCTCAAGCTGCTCTGGGGAGCACAGGTCTCTAAGCTGAACTGTCACTCAGGTGTCTGCAAGGGCCAGGGCTGGCCCATGGCCTGCTGCTGCTCAGGCTGCTGCAGGGGGTGGTGAGCGAGCCCCACCAGCGCCATTGTACAGGTGAAGCTTGTGCTGACAGCATGTCCTAGAAACCTGCCTTTTTCAGTTGTAATCCAGAAGCACTGACCTGAAAGGCAGCTGCAAAAAGACTTGACTCTGCTTCTATCTGTTCTCTGACATAAATCCTCTTAGTCCCAAAAAGCGTTTTCAATCCTTTGTTGTTGAGAAGCTCTGAGATCTTATTAGAATGTCAAGCGTGAATGAATTTTATAGGAAAAAGTGATATCAGATAGCATCAAAAAGAATTTGACTTAATGCTACAGGCAGACATTACATGAGTCCTCTCCGCATAGTTTCCCAGGGTAATACCATGAATTGAGATAACATCTGGTTTGTGATCTTTCTTTGTAAATACTTTCCCAACTGTAATAAAACATAATGTTGTAAAAAATTGATGTAATCTACAATGACAAAGTGTACAATGCTTTGATTTCTGGAGACCTGTGTTACAGAAGTAGAGTAAGCGAGACTTTTTGGTTTCTGTGGCCGCCTGGATTAGCCTGTGCTGTCTGTGCATTTCCAGGGCTGTTACTTTCCTTTAGTGGGTGCTCTCAGTAAACTTTGCTGCAAAACCTAGAATCAAGCCTGAATTATAACCCTTCCCTAGCCCTTCACGAAAGACTGGGCAGTTAGTTGTAGCTCTTCAGAAGCTGTTTTGTCCTGTAGACATTTTCAGCAAAAGTTATTTTGAAAAATAAAAATAGTTCCTAGTCGTAGGCAGTTCTGCTGCCTCTTTTTGCAGAGAAAGAGAAAGTCCGGTGTCGGGACAGGGTGTAGTCTGAGGGTCAGCTTTGCGTGAATTTTCAGCTGCCTTCTGACGGTGCATGTTCCTGGTGCGGGCGTAAGCACTGTGTGGCCCTGGGTGAATGGGAATGGCGAGATGACTTTAAATGACCCCTTCTTCCTGGTTGCCCATCTTGGATGAAATCTTGTATACATCTATGTGTCTATTTGTGCACACAATTTTTTTTTTTTCCTTTAATTTTCCTCTTTCTTCTTCTCTATCTCTTGCCTTTAGCTGCTTCTAGTCGTGACAGAGATGTTTGGCAGTCAGTGCCTTGCTGGTGGGTGTATTTTGTTTACCATATTTCTAATTCTTTCCTTACTTGCTTTATTTTTTTACTTTTGGTCTTTGATTTTCTCTGTGTATGCGCACACGTGTGTTTAAATCTTTCTTTAAGGGTTTATTGTTACTTTATGTGAAAAATGTGTGATGTCGTGAGGAGTTACTACCTGCTGGAGCCCAAATACTTTATTGGATTTTAGGAGAGGCTGTGAAATCGCACTGTTTTCCCTTCCTTGCGGGGAAGGAAGGGAAGGTGGCTGTGGGCAGCCAGATGAGATGGATTTATTTTTTGTCCTCATTTAGATCTTTGTTTGTGTGTTTGGGGTGTGATGATTTTTTGCTGCCTCGTATTTATTCAAGTATTTTTCTATTCTGCCGTAACTTAATTTAGATAACGCTTTCAAAAAAGTCAGGTATAAAAAAGAGCATCAGTTCTGTTAGAACATATGTTTGTTATTAATTCTAGATTTACAATGTTTAGTAATATTAAAGCCTGAAATTAGTCTCTCAATAGCAGCTTATGATTATGAGAGTTAAGAAATTGAAAACTTCTTTTTCTCCATTTGCTGTTTCCTGGCTGGGTGATCTCGAAGATGTCACTGGCTGGACTTTTAAAATCTGAAATGGGTGACTTTGAAAGTATTAAGTCAAATCTGTAGAGATGCAGGTATTGTGGTGCCTAGATGTATGCACTGTATTTCCATTCTGGTACAAACAGGTAACAGAGCAGTGGATTGTAATGCCGACAGGTATCATTGGGAGTGCTGTCAGGTTAAAAAGATGAGATTTAAGTTAATTCTGAGACTTCAGAATTCACAGAAAAAATACACCTTTTTTGTACACAACAAAATCTGGCAGCACTTCAATCGATACTTCTCGTCCTTATTGCTTGGAGAGAGTTCCTGTGAGCTGGAAGAAAACTCCTGCTGTGGTGGGATGGGTTGTGATGAGCTGCTCTCTTGGGGGGGGTGGGGAAGAGAGGGATGAACCTTTGTGGTATGCCTCTGCAGCTGTCCCTGACAAACCTGCTTTGAAAACGCTTTTTCCTAAGGGTTATGCTTAGGAAATATCTCAGACACACATTGTGCCTTGTGTCTGCGTGAGCTCAAACTGCCTTATGTTGATCGGATGCTACGTCAGAGAAGAGAGAAGAAAACAGAATTTTTGGCAGAGTAGAAAGAGCAAGATTCTGGTTTTGAGCATCTCAGTCCAGATGCTGTCAGATGCTGAAGTGAGCATGTGCCCTTAATATTTCCTGAGTCTTGTGTGTTTAGTCACTTTGGAGATATGCTAAATCGATGCAATTTTTAGAAAGCATACCATTGAGCTTCTCTTTTATGAATGTAATCGGTCTATTTATTAACCTCTTTAACAAGGGGGTGTGTTTTCAGTTCTTCTCCTTTTGGCCAAGGCACAATAGGTCTATAATGACTCCATAAAGGGCAGTGACATGAAAAGGGAGGAATTGATTCTGTGTGTACCCAAATCTGCCCCAAGTTCCTAATAGAAGCATTGCACTTCTACTGTTAGCTCTGTTTCATTCAGTCTCAGCTTGCAAGCAAAGCTTTACAGTAAGGTTTATCTATGGAGCTACGAGCTGGGACTTTGTTGCATTTTGATTTGGGAGCAAATCCCCTGGGTGTGTGCAGCAAAACCACCCTGCAAACTGAACAGGATACCTCGTGGAGGATGTGAAGGTGGAAACTGCTCTCCAGTGCTTGAGAGAGATGTTGCTTTGAATCACAGAATCATAGAATGGTTTAGGTGGGAAGGGACCTTGAAGATCTTGGAGTTCTACCCCCCCTGCCATGGGCAGGGACCCCTCCCCCCAGCCCAGGTTGCTCCAAGCCCCGTCCAACCTGGCCTTGACCCCCTTCAGGGATGGGGCAGCCACAGCTTCTCGGGGCAACCTGCGCCAGGGGATCACCACCCTTAAAGTGAAAAATTTCTTCCTACTTAAATCTCCCCTCTTCCAGTCTGAAGCCATTCCCCACATCCTATCACTACATGCCCTGGTAAAAGGTCCTTCCGCAGCTCTCCTATAGGCCCCCTTTGGGTACTCGAAGGCTGCAATAAGGTCTCCCCAAAGTCTTCTCCAGGCTGAACCCCCCCAACTCTCTCAGCCTGTCCTCACAGCAGAGGGGCTCTAGATCTCTGATCATCTTTGTGGCCCTCCGCTGGACCCGCTCCAACAGGTCCATGTCCTTCTTACGCTGGGGGCTCGAGAGCTGGAGGCAGTACTCCAGGTGGGGTCTCAATGAATGAACTGGTGAGCTGCACGACTGTGGGCTCCTCCAACATGTACCCAACACATGTGCCTGA
The DNA here is from genome assembly GCF_000708025.1 of Charadrius vociferus. NCBI lineage: Eukaryota > Metazoa > Chordata > Aves > Charadriiformes > Charadriidae > Charadrius > Charadrius vociferus. The sequence goes on from NW_009650252.1 coordinate 533,516, forward strand.
GTAGAGAGCTCTCCCCAGACCCCAGACCCTGGGGCACCCTGAAGTGGCTGTGGTGTTGTATAAGTGACCCGGTGCCTTATCTGCCTTCCCTTCCAGCGCAGCTGCCAGCCTCAGCTTTGCCTTGTGACTCTGCTGCTCCTTTGTTTTCCGCAGAGACTTTTCTAGGCCTTCCCCTTTACCTCTTTCAAAACTGATTCCTTTTCTGGCTTTCCTTTTTTTCCACATTGACTGCTCGTCCTTCCGCTTCTCAGAATCCCTTAATAGGATGTTGCTGCTTGTGCGTTTGCTCCATAGGAACCCTGAAGGCTTTCCTGGCAGTAGGGTGCTCCGTGGGTGCTTCGGGAGGCTGCTTTATCCCACAGTTCCCGCTGATGGCAGCTCTGGTAGTTAGCACCGTGTAAAATACCAGCCCAGGAAGGTGGTGGCCTGGCTCTGCCTGCCCCAAAGAGGGTTATCTGCCCGCTGCTAGTGGGGGGGAAGTTGTGATGCTCTGCAGATCGAGGGCTGAGCTCCAGCACAGGTGTGGGGTCCCACAGCTCGACGTGAGGGTGACGGAGCTGTGGTGCCAGTGTGGCAGGAGGGCTCCTCTGTGTCTGATGGCTCTGCTTCCGCCTCAGTTGTCCCGCAGATCGCAAGGTTCCACTCCTTGGATGTTTTTTCCTGGACCCACAGTCACCAATCAGCCGTGGGCCAGGAGCTGCCACACCAAGGGTCCTGCAAAGTCTTTCTGTGGGTCTTGCCCCTTGGAGAAAGGGGACCGAGGGAGGTGGCTCGCGGTTTGTGCAAGCTGCCTCTCTCACGTAGCTGGTGTAGCTTCAGGGTCTGCGTTTCCCCCTGTCAACACCTTGTGTTGGATGCTGTCCACGCTCGGCATGGGCAGAGGCCTCAGCTCCTTGCTGTCACTGAGTCACACGTGCTGTGCACGTGGGAACAGAAACGGCACGTCAGCGTTTGAGGCCATCAGGCGATGGTGGCTGGGGTGTGGGTGTACGCTGGCACGCTGCTGTCATGGGTGGCCAGGCAAGCGGATGGTGTGGTGTGGCACTTGCAGAGGGGAAGAGCTTTCCTTGGGAAAGCTTTCAACCACGCATTGGGGCCAGTTTGCAGGCCAGGAGGCTAAACTCTGGCTAGCCAGGAGTTCCCCCCCTGGGCTGGATGCCATGGAGAGCAGAGGGTGGGCTGTTCCATCTGCTGACCTGCTCCTGTTGTGCCACGTGACTTTCTCGGGAGGACAGCCACAGAGCAACAGGGTGGCAGGGGAGATTTGGGTGAGACACTCTTTGTCCTAACTGACTTGTCAGAGTTGTTCTGCAGTGAAAGGTTAAAAAAAAAATATGCTCTGATCACAGGCTTTTTGCTGCTCGCTTAAAAATAATTGGAAAAAATCCCCCCCGACATTCCATTGAAGTCACCCTATTTTGGAGGCTCTGGTAAGACTGAAGCAGGTGATGCTGTGTCAGCTACTGGCAATTCATGCTGTGTAGCTCCCGAAAGCTGTGCTCCCAATTTCCCTTTGAACGGCTCTAGTGAAATCACAGGGTCAGATGTAACCATCCACGTGGAAAAAGGGTTTTTCTTTCCTCAATGACCAGGTGTCGTAGCAGCCACCCCAAATCAAAGCTCATGCGCCCCTGCGCTTTGCCTGATCCTTAAGGATGGAAGCCTCTTTTGCCTGCCTCTGAGGGGAGAGCAGAGTAAGGTGGAGAATTGAACCCCCATCCTCGTAAAGACCCTTTGCTTGATGGGGTTTGGCTCTTGCTTCCTGTTGCCCTGGTTTTCCTTGGGGGTGGAGAGCTGTACGGCACACCTCTGCATGGCTGCCCGCCGCAAGGGACGCACAGATGCTGCCACGGGGCAGTCACAAGTGCTGCCAGACTTTTCAAGGGAAACTGTGGGAAATACCAGAGGGATTTTCTCATTAGAGAGAACCACAAGATGGAGCAAAATGATTCCAGGAGCCTTCTGGGTTTGATGTCTCCCTCTTCCTGTCTAAAACCATCAATGAGAGAAGCTGTTAGAGACCCACTATCAAGCTGGAAAAACCAGCTCCTTAACGTCAGGTTGTCGTGGGAAACCTTATCGCTGAGTTTCAATCTGCTGCTGTGCTTTTGAGCTTCAGTTGGAGGGGTCTGTGCCAAAGTTGATGGCAACCTGAGAGAACTAAAGAGCGT